>NC_079495.1:19514639-19580322 GCF_030052815.1 Hevea brasiliensis
AAATGGAGTGATTGGGAGGATTGGAAATTTGCTATTTGAGGTAAGTAGAGATTTATGTTTAACTAATTGTGAATTCATAGATTTTAAGCTTGATTCTTGAAGTTTTGATGGAAAGTGATAAAAATCATGCATGATATTAAAGGGGAGAATTTCGGCCAAGATGATAGGGTTAGTGTTTATGAACTTTGATGCAATTAGAATTGATTTCTAGCTTGGATGATGATGTAAACATGAATTATTTGTTTGAATTTGCTTGGAATTGGAAGATGAGTAATTAGGGTTTTGAGCAATTAGGGTTCTCTTGGTATGAAGCTCAATTAATGTTCATAAAGTCATATTATGGTCAATTGGTATGCATTGAATGAGAAATGATGTTGGTTTGGTAAAGGAATTAATGGACATGGAATTGAGCCCTAGGTTTTGAATCTGGACAGCTTGAGTCTAGTGTGGTTAGATACTTATAAGTTGAGCTACATAACTCCAATTGGTGTGAAACCAATAGGAGATGAAACCTAAGACAAAATACTAAAACTTTCATGAAGAAAAACTTGCCTAGAAAATGACCGTAGGATACCTCAATTAGAGCTTGAATCTAGATTAGTAAATCTAGACCTGGAAAAATTAACCAAATAAACAATACATAATTAACTAAGCATAACTCACTCCACAAAACTCCAAATTGGGTAATTCTTAAACTTGTGTAATCTTAAGACACAGGGGAACAATTCATATGAAGACTATGAAGATAAATTATGACCCCAACTCACCTAAATTGCTTGAAAAATGTGAGTCTATGAATCTGCCCTGATTCTGGACTAGACCTGAAACCTGGGAAAATTTAGGCATCTGACCAGTTTTAGTAAAGTGACCATAACTCAAGCTATTTAAATGCAAATTAGGTGATTTTGAAGCCAAAATAACCATAAGACATAGGACTACAAATTTCATGTTTGGACCTAGACCCAGATGTGAGGGCAAAGTGGTTGAAATGTTAGAGTAAGGTAGAACTTCAAAACTGAAATTTCTTGCAATTCAGTAATTTTGTCCTGTGACCTCCGGGTAGTAAATAGAGCATAACTTTCTTTGTACATGTCCAATTGAGGTGCTATAAAATGATTTGAAAACTTAAAACAAAGGCCTAAAACTTTGTTTCAGAGGCCTAATGCTAATTCTAAGTTTAAGATAATCGGATATAGAATGCAAATTTAAGGTAAAAATCTAGAAAGCCTGAAACTGTAGGATAAGGCACCCAGAACAGTGTCTAGTATTTTGGCTATAACTAGAGATCCAGAACTTCAAATTGAGTGATTCAAAAGGTAATTAAAGCTAAGACATATAGGAATAACTTTTATAAAGATCACCTTATCAAATTTTAACTGCAACTAGGTTGAAATTGGATTCTAAAGTCAGGTCCCAAACTTATCGTGAACTCAGAATTTATTAAATTGAATAGTACTTAGGAATTTATTTGATTGGCTATTGGTGAAGGTTAGAATGAGTATTAAGACTTTGTAATTGTGTAATTTCAGTGGATAAGGATACTTCCAAAGAAGGGAAGAGTTAAGCCAAGTAAAGAGAATTGAAAGAAGGTTTGTGTTTGTGCACAACTTGACTTTATGTTTGTTTTAAAATTGTAAATGATGTGAATGAACTTTTACAACCCAAATATGATTTTCTTTTGCATTTAGGAATTGATTATACTATCTTGAGCATTCTTGAATCTTGAAATGAATTTATAATTGTGGAAAAGGTGGATGTTGGCTATTTAATTTCATTGTAGCAAGGGTGAGTCGGTTTAAATATATTTAGAAGTGTTTTGAGAATTGATGTGTTGCCAACCATTTATGAGGATTTGTAATGTTTGAATGTGACTATTTGATTTGTAATTGTGATTATTTGAATGGAAAATTATTTTAAGATTATTTTGAAATCACAGTTGGCATGACAGTCCCTTACGGTATTCTCCATTAGTAACAGCTAATTGGGGTTTGAAATTTGATTGTGTTACCTCCCTCTCTGGCTTGCCAGTTGAGGTTGAGTTCAGATGAGTAGTAAGGTTGAGATTGCTTTGTCATAGTGTATAACGCGACATTGATTGGAAATTTTGTATCATGGTCTAAACTACGTGAATGTTGGTAACACTTGTGATTTGTGATTGCTTAAATAAAATGTGATTGAAATCAAATGATTTGGTATTGATTGAAAGATAATGTGTTATTTTCATGGTTTATGGGAAATATGAATTTTGCAAATACCTTTTATGATTTGGCAAATATGTTGGTACTAAATTTTTCTTTTAAAATTATTAGTTGTGCACTACTGAGTAGCATTACTCAGCGATAGGTTTTGTATGTTGTCGCAGGTCAAAGGAAAGATAAAGTGGTTGAGTGAACTACTAGAAGCAGTGTTTTGATTGACGACGGGTATAATAGGTATACCCTGTAGATTATATTTTGATGTAAATGAGTAGCTATATGTACATAAAAGATAATTGAGCAGTTGCATAAAAAGAATTGTAATAATATTTTGTAACTTTGAAGTTTGTAAATTTGTAATTAAATATCCTTTTGAGTGGTAAAGCGTAAATGAGTGTTTCTTTTGAATTGTAAATGAGATGATTTTATTTTCTTGAAGTGGAATGAAAAGAAAAAAATTACTTAATTATTGAGTGATTTAAATTTATGTATACAATTTATCACAGGTTGATTTTTAACAGGTTTAATATTTTGGATTTGTTAAAATTATAAGTCACTACGTGATTTTCTAAAACAAAATAATAAATTTGACTTGTTCAAAATCCCTTGTAATATATTTAATGGATTATCGGTAGGCGGAGTTTGGTAATTCATTAGGTATGCTACGGGATCATATCATATCTTATAGAGGGGTAAGGTGTGACAGGTAGCTTGACTCATCATTAAGATTTTTGGTATTTCTTTAAAAAAAATAAATATATTATTTTAAAAGAAAAATTCTAGAGGGATGAGTTGGTTGATATTAAACAAAATTTGTCAGAATGCCTATTTCATTATTACTTTCAATTTTTTGTTAAATTTTACTTAAATTTTTATTTTTTATTGTTTTATTTTATTCCATGATTTTTATTAGAAGCATTATCATTTTAAAAGAATAAAAGAAAAAGAAAGGAAATAAATTAAAAAAATATATGTAATAAGAATTGAAATTAAAGAAAAGAAAAATGAAAGCAATAAAATAAAAAGGAAGAAAGAGATCATAGCCATTTATTTTAGGTCTTTATTCTAGACCGTTGGATCATACTATATAAATTTCTCTAATGTCGATCCAGCTGCTTCTTCTCTTTAAATCATTTCGTTTTTCACCCACGGTGAGATCGTCTCCTATAAAATCCATCGCTAAAGACATCACACATTAGCTATGTAACACCCTAGGCAAATCCCACATCGACAAAACACGGGAGAGATGCTGGGTTTATAAGTTAGTGGTTCGTAACCGCTAGTGACGCGTTTTAAAACCATGAGGCCTGGTATGGGCTAGGCCAAAGCCAACAATATCATTAGTGGGCCGGGCCATTACATTAGTGGTATCAAAGCAGAGGTTTAGGTGGTCCTAGACCTAGATAGATAGAAAGAAATAGTTGCATCACATGCATGGGCATTTAGATAGAGTCAAGGTGACACTAATGCAGATCTGTTCTTTGTCTATTTTATAGGATCGATGGCATCTGATCCTTCAGAGCACGGACCTCGGGACCGATAGAGGAGGAAGTAGAGTAATGCACTGTTCCTAGTCGGGCGCCGTAGTAGTAGAGCAAAACCATCATTGGGTACTTTAGTATGGACACAACAGGCCTTCCTAGAGCAAATGACTCAATTACTCTGTTAGGTCACTGGAGCTATGCCACCACCTCCCTAGCTAGTAAATAGGACCCCAGTAGAGAGAGTTAGAAATGATGAGCAGTTTAGGAGGGACAGGTAGTGCAAGAGAGGGTGCAGACCTAGCTTGATCCAGTAGCAGCCTCTGAGAGCAAGAGACCCGGGGTCTGCAGGTTAGACTCGAGCGAGAAAGCAGGCAGAGGTTCCTATTTGCCCCGAGGAGAGGAGGTCAGATGAGTGTATCAATTGACAATTTTGCGGGTCTTATAGCACGGAGATCAACCCCGATGCCAGTTTGTACACATTGTAGGAAGAACCACAGAGGAAAGTGTAGATTGCTAACGGGTGGATGTTTCAGATGTGAGTCCATAGAGCATTTTTTTTTGAGAGATTGCCCATGGAGGAGTGCTCCCACAGCTCCACCACAAACTCAGAAGTCTGCCCCGACAGTACAGAGGGGTAGAAGACCTGATGAGACCAGAGATAGCTGGTACATCATAGAGAGCTTCTAAGATTATAGAACACCCCGAGGCTAAAGTAGCATCCCGCGTGTACTCTATGGCTCAAGAGGAGCCAAATCCGATAGACGTTATCAGAGGTATATTTCCTAATTATAATACCTTTAAGTATGTATTGATAGACCCTAACTATGTTCACCCCTATATATGCATTGTACCTCCTGTTGAAAGAGGATACCGATAGATGGGTCAGAAGATGACATACTTGTCACCAACCCTTTAGGTCACCAGGTGATTGTAGATTATCAATGTAACACCCCAAAGTTCAGTAGTGCGTTCTGCTGTACCGGTGACCAGTGTTGTCCGAACAGCTAGGATGCTTAGAACTACACTTCAATATGAGTGAGGAGACATAAAATAATGAAATACAAGAAAAGAAAGTACAAGAAAAACAAAGGAAAAATAATAGCAAAGAAATGTCACCAAGTTAAGCGAGCCGGAAACCTAGCGATGGGTGACCGCACCGGGAAGTCACGGCGTGGACCGTTGACTAGCCCTGGACTGCGAGGAACCCTGGAAAACATTTTTAGGACTTAAATAGACCCTTGTTGAAGAATAAATATCATTAGAAATATCAAAGAAAAATTAAATAATTAGTACAAAGAAAAGTGAGAAATCAAAAAACAGACAAAACCCGTATCTGAAAAATCTGAACGTAACGAGCAGGGCATTATGGTCATTTGACACTTGAATTGTCTTTTGACCTAAATGTCCATTAAAAATAAATAGTATTACACTTAGAAAATAAAAGGAAAAATTAATTTAGTGGTACCTAAAGTAAATAGCTAAAATCATGGGTTAAATGTGGAATAAATGAACAATTACCTTATTATATGATTACTTTGAGTGAGTGGGCCACTATAGGATAAATTAAACATAAAATGGGCAGGTGTAGGTTCATTAAACAATCTGCAATTCATCTTCCTCAATTGAAAAGTCCCATTGCCGTGAATGAAACTCTCAAACCTCTCCCATGGCCACCCACCTTCAAACCATTACAACTCCATGATCAAGCCTCCTTTTCCCACACCTATCTTCATGAAAGTTTGTCTACACATCATAAGGAAGATATTGATACCAATTTTGAGAAGTTTGGTGAAGGTTTAGCAAGTTACAATTAAAGGTAAGTTTGCATTTTTGAGAATTTCTTTGTTAAAGTTTATGTTCATGTTATGGGTGTTAGTTTGGTGAAGGAAAATTTTGAGTTTGAAGGGTTATTCTTGTTTTCATTTTGGACAGCCATGAGTCACGTTTTTGATGAGATATTTGTGCATATAATTGATGAGAAATGGTGTTGATCATGATGAATTAGTAACCTAGTGAATTATTTCATGTTTATATGGTGATTTATGCACTTGGATGGGAATTGGTAAATTGGATGGCACTTTGATGTTGAAGAATGGTTTGCGGCAGCTTGGGGACACTTGAGTAATGGTATATATTGAAGGAAGTATGGGCAGAATATTGACCTAGAAGGTTGATGAGATGTATGTAGATTGATATTGTAAAGTGTATGTAAAGTTTGTAATGTTTAGGTGTGTTTGTAATAGTACTTCAAGATTGTAATTGTGAATGATTATTGGTGTGTTGAAGGTGATTGGAATCTGCCCAAAATAATGCTAATGTAATGTAGAAAATGCTTTTGGTAATGTGCCAAAACAGTTTGGTAAGTAAGTAAACAAATGGCAAAGGTAAGTGTGTGTTTGAAGTTGGGGTGTGAAATGCATATTGAGGGCAGTGTATATTTTAGCCTATAACCTTGAATGTGTAACCTCAATTGGTATAAGACCAATTTGAGGTGAAACTAGGCACAAAATGTGCCAACTTTCATTGAGAAACCATGCTAAAATTCTGCTTGCAAGGTGACCTAAAAAAATGACCAATTCGGATTAGGTGCAATTAGGACCTGAAAAATGACCAATTGGGCAGCAGTGAGTGTTTAGGCCATAACTCACTCAAACCAGGTCCAATTGACCTGAAAGTTTGACCAAGAATAGTTAAGACCCATATCTACAAGTCTTATGAAGACACCAAATCCCAGAAATGACCATAAGCAAGTCAAACAACTTGCACAAGTTCGGGTCCAAAAACTGGCCGAACCAGAATTGACCAATTTTACCTAAAATTGTCCTAAAATGGTACCACTTGACCAGCAATAGTGTAATGACCATAACTTGGTCTACTTAACTCGGATTGACCTGAAATTTTGCACGCGTGCAATAAGACCTAGATCTACAAGTTTGTATTTTCGCGAGACCGAAAACTGAGGGAACTAGATCGTCGGTTAGGTCAAACCAGTGTTCAGAATCCGACAATTTGCATTAAAATGCACTAAACAAGGAAATGACTTTGGTAAAAGCGTACCAAACCTAAAACCCTATCGAATGTGACATATTAACGACACTAAAACCTAATTTACCTAAAAGCGCAATGAGGGTCGGTATATTAGGTGATTAAGTGAATAATTGAGTTCGATGCATTATTTACCAAACACCATCGATAGAGACGGTTTAAATTAATCAAACACTTCAAATTGTGTTTCTCGATTTACCAAAGACTCGGGAAAAGGGAAGGAAACACCGAGTCCGGATCGTGAGATCATCGAGGTTCGTGCACAACTAGTTTTTAACTGATTTTGTTTTGAATATTTTATATGATTAAATGATATATTTTTCTTATGAATTATGTTTAACAAGCATTGGATTTAATTCCATGATTATTGAAAATTGTTATTGTATGTATGAATTTGGCTTTGTGAAATGGTATTTCCATAAGTATTAAGCATTGTTATGGATTAAGTAAATTATGTTTTGGAAAATTGTGATAGAATATGTTTTGAATTGTGATGGTAATATCCATGGAAAAAATGAAAACTTTATTATTTGAATTGTGATGAGCATAAAAATTATTGGATATTGGAATTGAATTTGAATCGAATTATATTGTGATTTACGCTCACTAAAAGGATTGTGATATTGTTTTATATCTCACTATAGATGCTTGACTAGGTTATTACCCGTCTCTCTCATTTGTTGAGAAGACAATGGAGTGAGTTATGTTTTGATTACCATGGTACGTGCACAGGCTTAGATTTTCCTCTGATTTGAGGTTAGATCTAAGTTTATTTTATCGTTATGGCCCTTGCGGAAGATTCATTATTGTGATGGTACTGTGCACGATGATTCGACCTCCCCGACCATAGGGAGTTAGAATCTGATTCGACCTCCCCGACCATAGGGAGTTAGAATCACATCGAATATGGCCCTTTCGGATTAGTCTTGCATACTAGTGAGATAAAGATTGATTTTTGAGATACTGAGATGATTTTGAGATCTGATATGATTTTTGAGATACATAATGACTTTTGAGATACAGTATGATTTTTGAGTTACATAATGATTTTTGAGATACAGAATGGCTTTTGAATGGTGATTTCAATTATGGTTTGTGTGTAATTGATTTTGTTGGAATTACTTAAATGGATAGTCAAGATTTGATAAATTGAATTTTGTGCTCCAAGTTATTTATACAAATGATTTACATTATTGGCAATGAATATTTTGAGTTGTGAAATTTGATCAGTATTCAGATTCTCAAATTATTTACTGTAAAATTTGTCAATGTATATTGTACTATGTTTTAAATTATAGTTGTGCACCACTGAGTTCACCACTCAGCGATAGCTTTGTATCTTTATCGCAGTAAGCGAGCATAGAGCGATGATTAAGTTGCTTTGAGGATACATTCAGATCGGCTCGGGTATATCATAGATATACCCATGTACATAGGTTTTGATGTAAGCATGTAATAATATGTATGTAAATTATTTGAGCAGTTGTATAGAAACTCTTGTAAAATATTTTGGTATGTAATTAAATGTAAATTATCGTGAATGTAAATCTGAGATTTCATTTACTTAAATAGTTTTGTATTATATTTCTTGTATCTCAGTCTTTGAAAAATCACTATGGATTTGAATTGAGAAATATGTTGTGTTGAGAAATATATTGGAGTTGAGATTTGCAAATACATATTGAAGTGCTTTTCTGAGTTTTACAAGAAGCTGCTTTATCCAAAATACGATGGCACTCTGCCAAAATTTTCTGAAACTCCAATTAAGTCAAATGTGTCGCTTTATCACTTGATTCAAAAGGTTTTTAACACCTGTAAATAGTGCTCACCACTGTAAAAGAAGTAAGAAAAGTTTTGAAAATCCCTTGTAGTGTATTTAATGGGTTATCAGTAGACGGAGTTGGTAATTCATTAGGTATACTACGGGATCATGTTATGCCTTACAGAGGGGTAGGGTGTGACAATCAACCGAAAAGGATCGTGTTAAAGATAATAGATGGAAATGAGAAGGAGGCTGTATATGAGATGAAAGAAGATGAGTACAGAACTGGTTGGAAAAAAAAAAAGAGTTAGTCTATTGGGATATACCGTGGTAACTATGCAATGCTCTTGATGTTTGTCTTTGTAAAGTCAGTCTGATGCCGACTTGGGACTATTGTGTAGAGCTATGTATTTTCAATAGTAAATCGAGATAAGGATAAGATTGTAGAACAAGGATAAATAAGACAGACTAAAAAAAAAAAGAAGTAAAGTATTATAACACAAAAAGGTGAAAAGACAAGGAGATAGCAGTCCCTCGATTAATTACACTGTGTAAATTTCGAGGACGAAATTTTATTTAGAGGGGAAGAATTGTAACGCCCTCACCGTAAGTAGTCCGTACATTTTACTGTTCCGACGACTAATGTCTGTTCGGACAGTCAGGATGTCTGGAACTATACTTAAACTATAGTGAGGAGACATAAATTAATGAAATAAATATTAAAAAAAATATAGGAAAAAAAATTTTTGAGAAAAATAAATTAAAGTTTAGAGAATTTATAAATTAGTATAAAATAATCAAAAGAACCCAATGAGCACCATGAAAGGCATTTTGGTCATTTTACCCCTAGAGGTGAATTTTGACTTAAATGTCAAATTAAAATTAGGAAATAAAATAATTAACATAAATTAAATTTATGAATTTGAATTTGGAAAATGAGAAGAGAAAGAAGAAGAAAAGAAAAGAAAAGAAAAGGAAAGAAAAGAAAAGAAAGGAAATAGACTTATGGAATTTAAAAAAAAAATAAAGTACAATAATTATAGAATATATATATATAAGATACAAGAGACAAAAATTCGCCAACCACAAGTCTTCTTCATTTCCTCTTCTCTCTCTCCTTGTCGTCTCCATGTTCTCTCCCCTCCACCATTTTTGCTCAAGCTTTTAGCTTGAGTTTCTCTTCATTTATCCACCAAAACCCATGGTCCCCTTCATTAAAAATTTAGCCTACATCATAAGGAAGCTCTAGGTACGCATAGGGAGAAGGAAAGTTGAAGTTTTGGGAAATTTTCAAGTTGGGTCACAAGAGGTTAGTGCTTTTCTCCCTTCCTTCTTCTTTTAATACTTGAAAGTGACTTGAGATAAGTGGAAATTTCAAGAAATTAACAAGAAATTCATGAACCCATGATGTCCCCAAATTTTGGCAGCCATGAAATGTGTTGGGCTTTATTGTGTGCAAATAATGTAAATGAGTTTAGAGATGATGATTGATATGATTATATGTATGAGAAGTGAAAAGGGATTGAATTGATTGAGTTTGAAACTTGGAAATTAGGGTTTGTGTACATGACTTGGAGATTTTGTGTAAATGCTTGAAATTTGACCTAATTGGGATGAGATTGTTGCTTATAGAAGTGTATTGCATGCAAATTGAAGTAAGGAAGTTGGAGGAGATTGAGTTTTGGAAGTGTCAATTTTCTGCAGGTTTGGACTCAATGAGTCCAGTGGGTTTATTGACCCATAACTGAAAATGTGTGACTCCAATTGGTATGAGGCCAATTGGAGGTGAAATTAGACTCAACATAGCCCATTTTCCATGAAGAAACCATGCCCAAATTCTGTCCAAAACATGACCTAAATACTGCCCAAATCCTGATTACCCTGCACTAAACCCAGAAAATGACCAAATGAACAGTACGTGTTCATTTGGTCATAACTCTCTCTATACTAGTCCAAATGACCTAAAATTTTACCAATGGAAAGTTTAGACATAGGGCTACACTTTTCATGAAGACCACTTAACCCAGTTTTGCCTTTAACCAATTCAAATTGTTAGCATAATTTGGGTCACTGAAACTGCCAACCCAGAAAATGACCAAATGAACCTGTTCATTTGGTCATAACTCTCTCTATACTGGTCCAAATGACCTAAACTTTTACCAATGGAAAGTTTAGACATAGGGCTACACTTTTCATGAAGACCACTTGACCCAGTTTTGCTTTTAACCAAATCAAATTGTTAGCACAATTTGAGTCACTAAAACTGCCAACCCAGAAATTGTCCAAAAATACTGTTCCTTTGGTATGCTTGACCAGTTTTGGCAAAAATGCCATAACTTGGTCTCCAAAGCTGCAAATTGAGTGAAACTAGTGCCAAAAGTTTTATAAGACATAGCACAACAATTTTTATGTTTTGAACAAGCTCTAGAAACCATTGCATCCTAGGGAAAATATTAGCCAAAGTTAGGAATTGAAATCTAGAAAATGTTAAGTTGAACCCAGAATGCTATTTGATACCTGTGTGTTCATTTGGCCATAACTCACTATACCAAGCTTGAAAAATTATGAAATTGTACCTGGGAGTCCCTAAGACATAGGGGAACATATCTTGTGAAGGAACCTAAGCCTAAAAATAACAATAAAATGATCAAATGACTGGTTAAAGTTTATTGACCAGAAATTGTAAATTCTGGACAGCTTAAAGGCAAACGGACCAGTTATGGTATTTTGACCATAACTTGAGTTCTATAACCCCAAATTCAGTGATTCAAAAACAGAAATTCAAGTTTAAACATAGAGGAGCAATTATTATGAAGGAAGTGTGACTAAATAGACATCCTAACCTAGTCAAATTCCTAGATAAATATGACACATCAACATGAACCTAAAGAAAGGTTCATGGGAAAAATGCTATATATGAAAATTAAAATACTCATAAGGATAATTAAATATTAAAAATGATATGAATATGTAAAATGGGACTAATATCCTATTAATATGAAATTAATAGTATCAATGAACAGTACTAAAGAATAGTAACAATTAATAGTGCTAAATTAATTAAAAATATTTAATTGCTCATAGTATACCTAGACTTATTTATTTAGTTGGATAAATTGGTATACCAATTAGGGACTACAGATAGCAGTACTGCCTACCGAGAAAATCATGAACTGACAATATATGTCTGGTATGATTATTTTACAAGCTATATGCCTACTTACTGGCCATCGTGCCTACTTTATTTCTGGCTTTACAAGCCTGACAGCGGGTCTCGTGCCTGACAGCTGGCCTCGTGCCTGACAGATGTATACTGGGTAGACATATGGCTGTCTAACCCGTATACTCCCATGTATCCAGCTTTTATAATTTGTTATAGGTTTCTTGGACATTAATAATAATTAATTAATACTGAATATACAATAAGTAAACAGGAAAGATCCCAATAATGTTAATTGTTTCCAAAGAGCAATAAAAATGTAAAAGACCCAGAAATTATGATTTGCATATATTAATTCAATTGTTTAATTATTGTTATTATAAATTATGCACCACTAAGCTTATGCTTAGCGCGTTGGTTTTCCATCGCGTAGGTACTGAAGATCAGCAGCTGCCACAGTAGTATTCGAACAGAGTTCCGACCAGATCTGCCACCGATCAGAGTCACCTCACTAGTCTTTTGTATTTTTGTAGGGCCCATGTATAGACTAGTATTTTGGTTCATTATGTTTAGTATGATGTATTTCATTTCGGACCTGTAATTAAACTTTGAGATTGAAATGAAAACTTGTAATTTATTATCTATGAATTTTTATATGAATGCAATAGATGATACTTTATTTTTAGATCTCATAAATAATTGTAAATGATATGATACAAGAGAATATGATATGGAAATGTGTGAAATGAATATGAATATGTTAACACGTGATAGTGGAACCCGCCAGATGCTAATAAAACAGAGGAGGATCTGTTCGGGTCTCCAAAGAAATAAGGTATATATAAAAAAAAAATCTACACATAAATTACTTGATTTAAATGACATTAAAATTTACAATAGACATGACAAGACAAGATAGAGTGCTCCGGCACCGAATGTGGCACCGAATGTGGCACTTCTTGCTCGACTATACAATAGACGGGTAAGGGGCGTCACATTTAGTGGTATCAGAGCCGCTCTGCGTCCAACCTTGAACGATGGTGGGGCAAACCTCAGCGAGGACGCTGAGTCCCATAAGGGGGATGGATTGTAACACCCTAGGCAAATCCCACATCGACAAAACACGGGAGAGATGCTGGGTTTATAAGTTGGTGGTTCGTAACCGTTAGTGACTCGTTTTATAGCCGTGAGGCCTGGTATGGGCTAGGCCAAAGCGGACAATATCATTAGTGGGCCGGGCCATTACATTTGTGGTATCAGAGCCGCTCCGCGTGCAACCTTGAATGATGGTGGGGCAAACCTCAGCGAGGACGCTGAGTCCCATAAGGGGGGTGGATTGTAACACCCTAGGCAAATCCCACATCGACAAAACACGGGAGAGATACTGGGTTTATAAGTTGATGGTTTGTAACCCCTAGTAACACGTTTTAAAACTGTGAGGGCTTCGGCCCAGAGCGGACTAGTGGGCCGGGCCATTACATTTGTCAAATGTAATGGCCCGGAATGTAATGGCCCTACCACTAGTCCGCTGGGCCAAGCCTCACGGTTTTAAAACGCCACTAGGTGTTACGAACCACTAACTTATAAACCCAAAGATCTCTCCGTGTTTTGTCGATGTGGGATTTGCCTAGGTGTTACAATCCACCCCCTTATGGGACTCGCTGAGGTTTGCCCCACCATCGTTCAAGGTTGCACGCGGAGCAGCTCTGATACCACAAATGTAATGGCCCGGCCCACTAGTGATATTGTCCACTCTGGGCCGAAGCCCTCACGGTTTTAAAATGCGTCACTAGGTGTTACGAACCACTAACTTATAAACCCAGCATCTCTCCCGTGTTTTGTCGATGTGGGATTTGCCTAGGGTGTTACAATCCACACAAATATAATGGCCCGGCCCACTAGTGATATTGTCCGCTCTGGGCCGAAGCCCTCACGGTTTTAAAACGCGTCAATAGGGGTTACGAACCACCAACTTATAAACCCAGCATCTCTCCCGTGTTTTGCCGATGTGGGATTTGCCTAGGGTGTTACAAGCTATCTTTCATCTATCTCGTGAAACCCAAGTCCCATTTCCTTTTCTTCCTCAATCTCTAATTACTACAGAACCCAAACACCTCCTCATCCATCTTTTCGGCCGAGGCACATTTCTGAAATCCCAATTTGGCTACTGTTTATTACTTCCCTGCTGCCGTATCTATTGTTGTTGCTTTGCTAGGCACGCTCGTGATACTATTTTGCAGATGAATTAGAGGTAGATTCCTTTTTGTTTCTTACTTTGTTTTTTATTTTAGATAGGCATTTAGTGATATATATTATCTACAATTGCAAATTTGGAATTGAATCTTTCTGTTTTATACCTATTTTTTGGTTGTTTGATACATCTGAATACATTGCACTCTTTATTTATTTTTTTTTTCTGGTCTTCCTATCACCATTTCGATGCAATTAACCACAAGTTTAGATAAGAACTCAGCAGTTTCAATTTTAATTTTTCTGCAAATATAGTTAAAGTGATAAGTGGAAATTGGCGAGAGTATTGTTAGTTGAAGTTTTAATGAAGTTTACTATTAAATATAAACTAAGTTTATTAGCTTGCTTTCATCTTGTGAATTAGTATAAATTAAAGAATTAGATATGTTGGGAGACCAAATCTACTATGCGAATGCCAAATTGGTTAGTCTAAATTTAAAAAATAGGTTTTTCCATTATGTCATCATGTTGGTAAGTGTAGGAAAGGTTTTGTAAGGAAGTAATGAAAGCTGAAGATTTTTAACTAAATATTTTCATTCAATCCTTATATGTAAGACTCTCTCTCCCTCTAAATTCATTCTTCGCTGCATAGTAAAAGAGAAATTTGAAATAGAAAAGGTTTTGGGGGATTTTATTGTGTTAAGAGGGATTTTATTGTGTTAAGAGGGGTTGGGTTTTTTTTTTATAACTTTAAGAAATTTGAAAAAGCAATAAGTAAAAGAGAAAACCCAAATCAATTGTTTTAACCCAATAATCATATAGGGTATAAAATTCATTAGTATTTACCTATTCAAAATCAATGCTGGTTTTGGAAATGGGATTGGTGCATCTAGGGAAATACTCTCATGTTTTATCTGTTTATAATCTTTGTTGAAAGGTCTGGTCACCCTATCCATGGGAATTAGTGGAGTCTTAGAGAAGTGGTTGTTAATTTAGCCTGGATAATAAGTATATTTTTTGGAGAAATTCAGCGTATTGTCTTTGTTAGTGAAAAAATTTTCCATGGATCTTAGTATGATAAGGCATAATTTCACCTTGCTGTGTTTATATATTTCTCCATTCTCTGGTCTTTTTTATCTGAAATTTCATCTGCCATTTTTCCTTGTATTTAGGCATTTAGGGTCTGATATTATGCATATTTCCCAAGCGAGAATGTTTCATGGAGTTATTGATTGGTTTTTAATACTTATGTTTCATGGCCATACTATATATAATGTTTGTGGGGCATTTTATTTTATTACTCCTTTCACTCTTGAGATCAAGAAGATCTTTCTTCAATGCTTGTAGGACTAGGAATGCCTTGTTTATATGTGAAATTTAATTGGTGCATTATTGGTTATGAGAATTTGATTACATATTGATGTGATGACATGGCCCACTCTTCCCATCATAACAACAACTGCCTAACATTTAGTTTTAAGTGGTGTTTGCTCATCCTCATAATCCTGTTCTCCAACTGGGCAACATATTCCTTTTCCAATTCCATTAAGTGGATTCCTTTCCTTCTTCCCAAACAAATTTCAGAATCACAGCTTTCTTAAATTAAAGCATCAGTTTAATTTTTCAATTAAAAAAATATTATGTAGAGGTTATTACCTATTGCATTTCGTGAGCTCCTTCCGAATATAGTTTGGCAAGCATTAATTGAGTTAAGCTTGTTTTTCAAATATCTTACTTCTACAAATATTAAGGTTCAAGATAAGGAGCGTTTAGAAGCAGAAATTCCCATTATTATTTGCAAATTAGAGCGCATATTTCCTCTTGCCTTTTTTGACTCAATGGAACATCTTCCCACCCACTTGCCATATGAAGCAAAAATTACAGGCCCAGTACAATATCGATAGATGTATCCTTTTGAGAGGTAATAGATACTTCTTATTTTTCTTTAAATGTTATGAAACGTATTGTAAACTTTTTGTAAGCCATTTGCCATTTTTTTTTTAATTTTTAGATTTCTCCACCGCCTAAAGTAAAATGTAAAGAACAAAGCAAAAGTAGAAGGTTCAATATGTAATGCATACTTAGTTGAAGAAGCATCCAATTTTTGTGCACATTACTTTGAGCGTCATGTAATAACGCAGGATCGATAAGTACCCCGAAATGATGATGGTGGGGATGATGCTGATACCAAAGGATATTTATCAATTTTCAAGTATCCCAGTCGACCATCTGGTAGAGTGAAAACAAGGGTGTTGGCTGATGATGAATATAAGGCTACCCAAATATATTTTCTACTAAATTGCCCTGAAATTGACACATATGTAAAGTAAGTTTATCAACAATCCAAAATTTAAGTTAAGTTTCTAGAAGTCCTTGTGAATTTTCCTTTCCCTCTAAAAATGGCCCAATTTAATTGAATATGTAGTTTGTTCCTAACGGAAATATGACAAGCATCACGTAATATTAGTGATGCAGAAGTTGATGAAGCACTAGAAAAAAGATTTGCAGATTGGTTCAAATGTTATGTAAGTATCAATTTATTTAACTCATTTCATTATCAATCTTTAAAAAATATAATACGTAACAATAACGATTTCAATTCTCTTTAACTTATCAGGCAAGGCGTTCAAATATTGATAATAAATTCATTATTAGGGATTTAGTAGAGGGACCATTAAGAAGTGTGAAATCATATCCTGTATATTTCATAAATGGTTATAGATTTCACACAAGCAGCCATGGTGATAATCGATCCACAATAAATAGCGGAGTTTGCATTAGGGGTTCAACATATGGTGACAACTCCAATGATTACTATGGTATCTTGAAAGAGATAGTTCAACTTGAGTACCTTGCATTACCAATAAAGAGAACTATTCTCTTCAAGTGTGAATGGTTTGATCTAACTCTAGATGTTGGTATTAAGGTTCACAAACACTATAACTTTGTGGATATCAATCACCATAAAAGATTAAATAAATATGAACCATTCATACTTGCTTCATAAGCCAAAGAAGTGGTTTACATCCCTTATCCTAGCTTGAGATGAGACAAAGCTGATTGGTATGCGGTATGCAAAATGAAGCCTAGGTCTGTTGTCATCATGCCTCAGACAAATGTAACGGAGCAAATACCAGACCAAGCATTTCAAGATGAGGTAGTAGAAGTGTTACAAATTAATACGGAAGTGGAAGATCAACATATTGGACCATTAGATGATTCAAGTGGTGAACTACTAGAGCTTACAACCATTGAAAAAGAGGAACTATTGGACTAGGCAGATCTAAATCATACAATAGCAAGCGATGAAGAAGAACTCCATGAACATGATGATGATAGTGAGGATGATAGTGAATAAATTGTATTGTAATGGATAGTGATCTAAATTTCAAAAGCAATATATAATTTAACTTTAACGTAATGATTGTGATAGTATCATATTATTCATGTCTATTATGTTATAATTTAAATTTATGAACTATTTGTGACAAGGAGATGTGCATAATAAATGTATAAGTCGATGGCAGCATTATTATTATTATTATTATTATTATTATTATTATTATTATTATTATTATTATTATTATTATTATTATTATTATTATTATTATTATTATTATTATTATTATTATTATTTTTGAATTGTAGGTTAATGGAATTTTTCTAAAATAAAATTAAAGTTTAAAGATTTTTTGGTAACGAATTGAAGATGATTAACAAAAGCAAAATAATCTCTATGGTCATTACACTATTGCTGGTCAAGTGGTACCATTTTAGGTCAATTTTAGGTCAAATTGGTCAATTCTGGTTCAGCCAGTTTTGGACCCGAACATGCAAGTTGTTTGACTTGCTTATGGTCATTTCTGGGATTTGGTGTCTTCATAAGACTTGTAGGTATGGGTCTTAACTATTCTTGGTCAAACTTTCAGGTCAATTGGACCTGGTTTGAGTGAGTTATGGCCTAAACACTCACTGCTGCCCAATTGGTCATTTTTCAGGTCCTAATTGCACCTAATCCGAATTGGTCATTTTTTTAGGTCACCTTGCAAGCAGAATTTTAGCATGGTTTCTCAATGAAAGTTGGCACATTTTGTGCCTAGTTTCACCTCAAATTGGTCTTATACCAATTGAGGTTACACATTCAAGGTTATAGGCTAAAATATACACTGCCCTCAATATGCATTTCACACCCCAACTTCAAACACACACTTACCTTTGCCATTTGTTTACTTACTTACCAAACTGTTTTGGCACATTACCAAAAGCATTTTCTACATTACATTAGCATTATTTTGGGCAGATTCCAATCACCTTCAACACACCAATAATCATTCACAATTACAATCTTGAAGTACTATTACAAACACACCTAAACATTACAAACTTTACATACACTTTACAATATCAATCTACATACATCTCATCAACCTTCTAGGTCAATATTCTGCCCATACTTCCTTCAATATATACCATTACTCAAGTGTCCCCAAGCTGCATAAACCATTCTTCAACATCAAAGTGCCATCCAATTTACCAATTCCCATCCAAGTGCATAAATCACCATATAAACATGAAATAATTCACTAGGTTACTAATTCATCATGATCAACACCATTTCTCATCAATTATATGCACAAATATCTCATCAAAAACGTGACTCATGGCTGTCCAAAATGAAAACAAGAATAACCCTTCAAACTCAAAATTTTCCTTCACCAAACTAACACCCATAACATGAACATAAACTTTAACAAAGAAATTCTCAAAAATGCAAACTTACCTTTAATTGTAACTTGCTAAACCTTCACCAAACTTCTCAAAATTGGTATCAATATCTTCCTTATGATGTGTAGACAAACTTTCATGAAGATAGGTGTGGGAAAAGGAGGCTTGATCATGGAGTTGTAATGGTTTGAAGGTGGGTGGCCATGGGAGAGGTTTGAGAGTTTCATTCACGGCAATGGGACTTTTCAATTGAGGAAGATGAATTGCAGATTGTTTAATGAACCTACACCTGCCCATTTTATGTTTAATTTATCCTATAGTGGCCCACTCACTCAAAGTAATCATATAATAAGGTAATTGTTCATTTATTCCACATTTAACCCATGATTTTAGCTATTTACTTTAGGTACCACTAAATTAATTTTTCCTTTTATTTTCTAAGTGTAATACTATTTATTTTTAATGGACATTTAGGTCAAAAGACACTTCAGGATGTCAAATGACCATAATGCCCTGTTAATTCGTTCAGATTTTTCTAGTATTAGGGTTTTGTCTGCATTTTTGATTTCTCACTTTTCTTTGTACTAATTATTTAATTTTTCTTTGATATTTCTAATGATATTTATTCTTCAACAAGGGTCTATTTAAGTCCTAAAATGTTTTCCGGGGTTCCTCATGATCCAGGGCTAGTCAACGGTCCACGCCGTGACTTCAGGTCTGATCACCATCGCTAGGTTTCCGCCGCTTAACTTGGTGACATTTCTTTGCTATTATTTTTCCTTTGTTTTTCTTGTACTTTCTTTTCTTGTATTTCATTATTTTATGTCTCCTCACTCATATTGAAGTGTAGTTCTAAGCATCCTAGTTCGGACAACAGTCACCGTCTGTGAGCACTCTTTGAACTTTGGGGTGTTACATTGATAATCTACAATCACCGTGACCTAAAGGGTTGGTGACAAGTATGTCATCTTCTGACCCATCTATCGGTATCCTCTTTCAACAGGAGGTACAATGCATATATAGGGGTGAACATAGTTAGGGTCTATCAATACATACTTAAAGGTATTATAATTAGGAAATATACCTCTGATAACGTCTATCGGATTTGGCTCCTCTTGAGCCATAGAGTACACGCGGGATGCTACTTTAGCCTCGGGGTGTTCTATAATCTTAGAAGCTCTCTATGATGTACCAGCTATCTCTGGTCTCATCAGTCTTCTACCCTCTGCATCGTCGGGCGGACTTACGAGTTTGTGGTGGAGCTGTGGGAGCACTCCTCCATGGGCAATCTCTCAAAAAAAAATGCTCTATGGACTCACATCTGAAACATCCACCCGTTAGCAATCTACACTTTCCTCTGTGGTTCTTCCTACAATGTGTACAAACTGGCATCGGGGTTGATCTCCGTGCTATAAGACCCGCAAAATTGTCAATTGATACACTCATCTGACCTCCTCTCCTCGGGGCAAATAGGAACCTCTGCCTCTGTTCTCTGCTCTGAGTCTAACCCAGAGACCCCCTGGGTCTCTTGCTCTCTGTAGCTGCTGCGCTGGACTGGCTAGGTCCAGACCCTCTCTTGCACTACCTGTCCCTCCTAAACTGCTCATCATTTCTAACTCTCTCTACTGGGGTCCTATTTACTAGCTAGGGAGGTGGTGGCATAGCTCCAGTGACCTAACAGAGTAATTGAGTCATTTGCTCTAGGAAGGCCTGTTGTGTCCATACTAAAGTACCCAATGATGGTTTTGCTCTACTACTACGGCGCCCCCGACTAGGAACAGGTGCGTTACTCTCTACTTCCTCCTCTATCGGTCCTGGAGGTTCGTGCTCTGAAGGATCAGATGCCATCGATCCTATAAAATAGACAAAGAACAGATCTGCATTAGTGTCACCTCGACTCTATCTACAGGCCCATGCATGTGATGCAACTATTTCTTTCTATCTATCTAGGTCTAGGACCGCCTAAACCTCTGCACTGATACCACTAATGTAATGGCCCGGCCCACTAATGATATTGTTGGCTTTGGCCTAGCCCATACCAGGCCTCATGGTTTTAAAACGCGTCACTAGCGGTTACGAACCACTAACTTATAAACCCAGCATCTCTCCCGTGTTTTGTCGATGTGGGATTTGCCTAGGGTGTTACATAGCTAATGTGTGATGTCTTTAGCGATGGATTTTATAGGAGACGATCTCACCGTGGGTGAAAAAACGAGCTGACGAAAGAGAAGAAGCAGCTGGATCGACATTAGAGAAATTTATATAGTATGATCCAACGGTCTAGAATAAAGACCTAAAATAAATGGCTATGATCTCTTTCTTCCTTTTTATTTTATTGCTTTCATTTTTCTTTTCTTTAATTTCAATTCTTATTACATATATTTTTTTAATTTATTTCCTTTCTTTTTCTTTTATTCTTTTAAAATGATAATGCTTCTAATAAAAATCATGGAATAAAATAAAACAATAAAAAATAAAAATTTAAGTAAAATTTAACAAAAAATCAGTATTGAAAGTAATAATGAAATAGGCATTCTGACAAATTTTGTTTAATATCAACCAACTCATCCCTCTAGAATTTTTCTTTTAAAATAATATATTTATTTTTTTTAAAGAAATACCAAAAATCTTAATGATGAGTCAAGCTACCTGTCACACCTTACCCCTCTATAAGATATGATATGATCCCGTAGCATACCTAATGAATTACCAAACTCCGCCTACCGATAATCCATTAAATATATTACAAGGGATTTTGAACAAGTCAAATTTATTATTTTGTTTTAGAAAAACTGCGTGGTGACAGCTATAATTTTAACAAATCCAAAATATTAAACCTGTTAAAAATCAACCTGTGATAAATTGTATACATAAATTTAAATCACTCAATAATTAAGTAATTTTTTTCTTTTCATTCCACTTCAAGAAAATAAAATCATCTCATTTACAATTCAAAAGAAACACTCATTTACAGTTTTACCACTCAAAAGGATATTTAATTACAAATTTACAAACTTCAAAGTTACAAAAATATTATTACAATTCTTTTATGCAATCGCTCAATTGTCTTTACGTACATATAGCTACTCATTTACATCAAAATATAATCTACAAGGGTATACCTATTATACCCGTCGTCAATCAAAACACTGCTTCTAGTAGTTCACTCAACCACTTTATCTTTCCTTTGACCTGCGATAACATACAAAACCTATCGCTGAGTAATGCTACTCAGTAGTGCACAACTAATAATTTTAAAAGAAAAATTTAGTACCAACATATTTGCCAAATCATAAAAGGTATTTGCAAAATTCATATTTCCCATAAACCATGAAAATAACACATTATCTTTCAATCAATACCAAATCATTTGATTTCAATCACATTTTATTTAAGCAATCACAAATCACAAGTGTTACCAACATTCACGTAGTTTAGACCATGATACAAAATTTCCAATCAATGTCGCGTTATACACTATGACAAAGCAATCTCAACCTTACTACTCATCTGAACTCAACCTCAACTGGCAAGCCAGAGAGGGAGGTAACACAATCAAATTTCAAACCCCAATTAGCTGTTACTAATGGAGAATACCGTAAGGGACTGTCATGCCAACTGTGATTTCAAAATAATCTTAAAATAATTTTCCATTCAAATAATCACAATTACAAATCAAATAGTCACATTCAAACATTACAAATCCTCATAAATGGTTGGCAACACATCAATTCTCAAAACACTTCTAAATATATTTAAACCGACTCACCCCCTTGCTACAATGAAATTAAATAGCCAACATCCACCTTTTCCACAATTATAAATTCATTTCAAGATTCAAGAATGCTCAAGATAGTATAATCAATTCCTAAATGCAAAAGAAAATCATATTTGGGTTGTAAAAGTTCATTCACATCATTTACAATTTTAAAACAAACATAAAGTCAAGTTGTGCACAAACACAAACCTTCTTTCAATTCTCTTTACTTGGCTTAACTCTTCCCTTCTTTGGAAGTCTCCTTATCCACTGAAATTACACAATTACAAAGTCTTAATACTCATTCTAACCTTCACCAATAGCCAATCAAATAAATTCCTAAGTACTATTCAATTTAATAAATTCTGGGTTCAGGGCAGGTTTGGGACCTGACTTTAGAACCCAATTTCAGCCTAGTTCCAGTTAAAATTTGATAAGGTGATCTTTATAAAAGTTATTCCTATATGTCTTAGCTTTAATTACCTTTTGAATCACTCAATTTGAAGTTCTGGATCTCTAGTTATAGCCAAAATACTAGACACTGTTCTGGGTGCCTTATCCTCTGATTTAGGGCTTTCTAGATTTTTACCTTAAATTTGCATTCTATATCCGATTATCTTAAACTTAGAATTAGCATTAGGCCTCTGAAACAAAGTTTTAGGCCTTTGTTTTAAGTTTTCAAATCATTTTATAGCACCTCAATTGGACATGTACAAAGAAAGTTATGCTCTATTTACTACCCGGAGGTCACAGGACAAAATTACTGAATTGCAAGAAATTTCAGTTTTGAAGTTCTACCTTACTCTAACATTTCAACCACTTTGCCCTCACATCTGGGTCTAGGTCCAAACATGAAATTTGTAGTCCTATGTCTTATGGTTATTTTGGCTTCAAAATCACCTAATTTGCATTTAAATAGCTTGAGTTATGGTCACTTTACTAAAACTGGTCAGATGCCTAAATTTTCCTGTGTTTGTGTCTAGTCCGAATCGTGATTCATAGACTCACATTTTTCAAGCAATTTAGGTGAGTTGGGGTCATAATTTATCTTCATAGTCTTCATATGAATTGTTCCTGTGTCTTAAGATTACACAAGTTTAAGAATTACCCAATTTGGAGTTTTGTGGAGTGAGTTATGCTTAGTTAATTATGTATTGTTTATTTGGTTAATTTTTCCAGGTCTAGATTTACTAATCTAGATTCAAGCTCTAATTGAGGTATCCTACGGTCATTTTCTAGGCAAGTTTTTCTTCATGAAAGTTTTAGTATTTTGTCTTAGGTTTCATCTACCATTGGTTTCACACCAATTGGAGTTATGTAGCTCAACTTATAAGTATCTAACCACACTAGACTCAAGCTGTCCAGATTCAAAACCTAGGGCTTAATTCCATGTCCATTAATTCCTTTACCAAACCAACATCATTTCTCATTCAATGCATACCAATTGACCATAATATGACTTTATGAACATTAATTGAGCTTCATACCAAGAGAACCCTAATTGCTCAAAACCCTAATTACTCATCTTCCAATTCCAAGCAAATTCAAACACATAATTCATGTTTACATCATCATCCAAGCTAGAAATCAATTCTAATTGCATCAAAGTTCATAAACACTAACCCTATCATCTTGGCCGAAATTCTCCCCTTTAATATCATGCATGATTTTTATCACTTTCCATTAAAACTTCAAGAATCAAGCTTAAAATCTGTGAATTCACAATTAGTTAAACATAAATCTCTACTTACCTCAAATAGCAAATTTCCAATCTTCCCAATCACTCCATTTTCTTGAGTTTTCTTGCTTCTTTTCTTCCAATCTAGGGCTAATTCAAAGTTTCCTATGAATTTTGTATGGAAATTGTGAGGGAAAATCAATGATTAAAAGCTTGGTTTGGAGCATCCATGGAGGTGAGAAGAGAGAGAATGGGACGGCTTGAAGGAGGAAGAAGATGAGAAATTTTCTTTTGTTTTTAATGTATTTTGTCTCTCATATATATATATAAATATCCTAATTAAAATATAATAATAATTTTAATTATTATTATTTTTACAATCTTAATAATTCCTCCTATGTTCCTTCTCAATTTTCATACACCAATTACTTAATTAATTCCTATTTCAATATATTAGCCTCACTCATTTTAATGGACATTTAAGTCAAAAGTTAACTGTTGAAGTGGATTGACCAAAATGCCCTTCATCGGGTTATAGTCTATCTTTTTCAGAAATACCGGATGAGTCCTTAGTAGTTGTTCACCTTAGGTTTTGATTTACTTATTTGTGCCTATTCCCTTTTCATTTCTTTGCTTTATTAATTCCCCATAATTCCTCAATAAATCCTTAATTAAGGATTCTATAGGATCCCACATGAATTTGGGGTGACAACCGAACTCACAGTTGCTTCCCGTATAGGTCACCCTTCTGAAAACTTAGGCTCATTTAACCAATTTATACTCAATTTCTTTTATTTTTCTTCAACCTTATTTGATCTTTATTGAATTAAAACATGACTCTTTACTCTAATTTAAGTGTGGTTCTAGACATTCTAGCTGTCTAAACAGACATTAGTTTCCAGAACAGTAGAATGTACAGAACTACCTAATGTGAGGGTGTTACACTTTCTTCATCAATAGTTTTCCTTCTCATTAATCCTATCTTTATATAAATATCTTTTATTTTTCTTCAAAAAGTGGTGATATAATTCAATTTTTTTATATTAACAATATTTATTTTAAACAGTCTAATTTAATTCAAATCATAAACTAAAGAAAGAAAAATTAAAAGTGTATTTTAATTATTGAATTATCTCAACCCAAAATTGAATTATCCACTTCTAAATATATGCATGAAAATTTTATGAGGTGTTAATTGAATTACCACTTCTCTCAAATACTAAATTTAGTTTTTATTTGATTTTAATTTTATTGACTAAATAAATATAGCTAATAAATACCAACTAAAATAATATTTAGCTGATAACATTTCTCGCGAATTATAGAATTTTATTTGTATTACTTTTAATTTTACTAACTAATAACAAACTTAGTTGATAAATACCAACTAAATAATTATTCAGTCGGTATTATTTTTTTCGAATCATAAAATTTTATTTTTATTATCTTTAACATTATTGACTAATAATAATATTAGTTGGTAACTACTAACTAATTATCTATTTAGTCGGTAATATTTCTCTCGAATTATATAATTTTCTTTTTACTAGCTTTATTTTTACTGACTAAACATAACATTCGTTGGTATTTACCAATTAAATGACAATGTAATCTGTATTATTTCTCTCAAATTATGAAATTTATTTTTATGAGCTTTAATTTTACCGACTAAAAATAAATTAGTTAGTAATACCAACTAAAACTCTATTTAGTCAGTAATATTTCCTTCAAATTAAAAATTTTTATTTTTATTACCTTTAATTTTACAGATTAACAATAAAATTAGTTGGTAAATACTAACTAAATCACCATTTAGTCGATAATATTTCTCTCAATTTATGGAACTTTTAACTTTATGAGCTTTAACAGTACAGACTAAAAAAACATAGTTGGTAAATACTAACTAAAATATAAGTTAATCGATAATATTTCTTTCAAATTATTAGATTTTATTTTTTTAAGATTTAGCTTTACCAACTAACAATCAAATTAGTTCGTAAATACCAACTAAATTGTCATATAGTCGGTAATATTTTCCTCGAATTATTAAATTTCACTTTTATTACCTTTAATTTTACAGTCTAATAAGTAAATTAGTTAGTAACTACCAACTAAATCGCGTTTTAATCGTAATATTTGTCTTGAATTATGAAATTTTATTTTTATTACTTTTAATATTACCAACTAATATAAAATTAGTTGGTACATGCTAACTAATGTACAATGTAGTCGATAATGTTTCTCTTGATTAATAAAATTTTATTTTTATTATCTTTAACGTTACTGACTAATAACCGTATTTGTTGGTAAATACCAACTAATTATCCATTTAGTCGGTAATATTTCTCTCGAATTATATAATTTTATTTTTATTAGCTTTATTTCTATCGACTAAACATAACATTTGTTGATATTTATCAATTAAATTACAATGTAGTTGGTATTATTTCTCTCCAATTGTAAAATTTTATTTTCATGAGTTTTTTAGATTTACTGACTAAATAATATACAGTCGGTAAATACCAACTAAATACTTTTTAAGTCGGTACTATTTTTTGAGTTGTAAAACTATGTTGTTATGAGTTTTGAATTTCACCAACTAAAAAGCAAATAATCTGTAAATACCAACTAAAAATTAGATAGTCAGTAATTACCGACTATATATTTAGTTGGTAATATTTACTATTTCGTCACTTTCTTTGTCGTGCATTTTTGGCACCAATTTTACCTACTAAAAATTGTAATCGAAAATATTTAGTCAATAAACAATTAATTTAATCAAGAAAATATTTTGCATTTTTATTTTATTGGCATAGCAATAAAATTTAGTTGGTAAATACTAACTAAATTTTTATAGTCGATAATATTTAGTCGTTGTTTTTAAATTTCTTGTAGTTTTTTTTTAAAATTATTTTTATAATTAATCAAACTTTTTAGTACTTTTACCAACTAAAATGTTAATAAACTTGTTTTACCTTTAAATATTTATACTTTTATACTTTTTTTACCGACTAACAAGTAAATTAGTTAGTAACTACCAACTAAATCGCGTTTTAATCATAATATTTCTCTCGAATTATGAAATTTTATTTTTATTACTTTTAATATTACCGACTAACATAAAATTAGTTGGTACATGCCAGCTAATGTACAATGTAGTCAATAATGTTTCTAATAAAAAAATTAAGTTATTTTTTAGGAAAATAACTTTCTCTTTTTAAAAGTCAATTTTTGGACTTTAAAAATCTTATTAAAGTATGAAAACAGTTGTACATGTGTGATATAAATATATACTATTAGTTTAACATTAAAATCAAATAACGGATTTATAAAAAAATATTTTGATGAAATACATTTTCTTAGAAAACATTTTTCATGAAAAATATTTTTCATATATAAATTATTTTTCAAAACAAATGAAGCCTAAGGTAGTATTTGGTATAAATAAATTTTATGAAATTTTATAGAATTTATTTGCAAATCTAAAATTTTAGTGTCTGGTTTAAATGTGTAACACTATGAATTTTTAAATAATTATTTTGTGTTGTCAATTGAGTATTGTCTGGTTTGGCGGGCTCAGGAGGGGTCGTATGATGTTGTTGCTGCTATTATGGGCCTAAGGCCCTGTGCGTTGTTTTATTGAATTTTCATGTAAGGGGTTAGGTCTAGTTACAAGGGAAACTCTGTTAAAATTTCAGCAATACCTTAGGATTTATTCTTACTTTTATAGATTAAATTAATTGATTAATTTTGTCAGTTAATTGATAGAGGTCAATGTATATGTATAGGTGAGAGGTGCCGGCCAATCTTCTTTTATCCAGTCAGACTAGCTATAGTCAGGTCATCCTCTCTGTGAGTAGATATAGATTTTATTTACGCTTTTGATATTATTATGTATTCAAGGCATGTTCATGCATCACTTATAGATATATGTACATAGTTATTTACTAGGCACGCCTTATATTGCATTTGTGTTTGATGATGTTGTTGTGATTGTTGCTTTATGGCGATCTGGAGCTGTGTGTGTGAGTTAGTGTGTATGAGTTATGTATATGGATATGGATAGGACGGGTAGACGCAATTGGAGCTTGACTCGCTAGGACCTGATCCTTATTATGGATAAGTTGGGGTAGGCATAGCTTTGAATTGATCTCGCTAGCCTCTACATTTGGTTATTAAGAGAAAGTCTGGCTTTGAGTTGATCTCGCTGGCAGAGGTTGGAACTAAAAGAGCTGTGTAGGGGATCAGCTCCCATATATATATGTGTGAGTATGGATGTGACACACGAGTGGGTGAGTGCTTCAGATTGCCTTTGAGGTGATTATGATTTGATTTGTTTGAAATATGTGAAGATGATGCATTTCACTCTTAGGATACACTAGACATAGATAGTTATAGAAATTGTAAGTAAAATCAATATCTTACTTTATGAGTCAAACACTTACTCCTGTTCACCCATTTCTTTCAGGTTACAGGAGAGCTTATTTCTTGTGTCTAACCTACTTCCTACCTCACAGGTCTACTAGCAGTTATTTTCATATTTTATATTGTTAAATTTAAATTCTAGACCTCCACATGTGTAGAATTATTTTACTTAGCTTGGGATTGTAAGGTTAATTATTTTAGAATTGTAAACTTATTAATATATGTATGTGGAATGAATGGATGGATGATCATTTTGGATGAGGGAGTTGGACTCCCATTTGATCTTATATTGAGTTGTTGATGATTGTGAGGGAAAGTTGAGCTCCCCATATATATGTATATTGTGATCACATGTTGGGTGAGCTAAAACTTCCCGTTGGATGGTCTAGCTTATGGTCAAACTCTGTCTGGTTGATTTCTTAGAAATGGGCTCAAAATATGGGCCTTATGGATGGGTTAGAGATTAGTTGGGCTTACTATGGGCTTCGGGGGCCTTATGTTGACCCAAGTCCTAGTGTCGATCTGGCCCATAATTTGAGTCATGACAATAATGGTATCAGAGCTTGGTTACAAATTCATGGGAAGTGCATGTCTAGAGATTTAAAAAGGGGTCTTGTTAGGAGGTCACATGCGGAGTATAGGTTCCTATTTCGTCTTTTTCTGTAATTCCTTGTTTCTAGCTTTTGTGTTATACCTCGAGTAATATAAGAGTGCTGCAGTTAGTGTCTTGATTTTCGTGGAGTATATAGAGATGTGAAATAGAGTTAATGTAACACCCTAGGCAAATCCCACATCTACAAAACACGGGAGAGATGCTGGGTTTATAAGTTAGTGGTTCGTAACCCCTATTGACGCGTTTTAAAATCTTGAGGGCTTCGGCCCAGAGCGGATAATATCACTAGTGGGCCGGGCCATTACATTTGTGGTATCAGAGCGGCTCCGCGTGCAACCTTGAACGATGGTGGGGCAAACCTCAGCGAGGACGCTGAGTCCCATAAGGGGGGTGGATTGTAACACCCTAGGCAAATCCCACATCGACAAAACACGAGAGAGATGCTGGGTTTATAAGTTGGTGGTTCGTAACCCCTAGTGACGCGTTTTAAAATTGTGAGGGCTTCAGCCCAGAGCGGACAATATCACTAGTGGGCTGGGCCATTACATTTGTGGTATCAGAGTCGCTCCGCGTGCAACCTTGAACGATGTTGGGGCAAACCTCAGCGAGGACGCTGAGTCCCATAAGGGGGGTGGATTGTAACACCCTAGGCAAATCCCACATCAACAAAACACGAGAGAGATGCTGGGTTTATAAGTTAGTGGTTCGTAACCCCTAGTAACGCGTTTTAAAACTGTGAGGGCTTCAGCCTAGAGTGGACAATATCACTAGTGGGCCGGGCCATTACAGTTAATAGACGTGTTGAGATCTACCATGGGAATATGTACTCCAAAGAATATTGTGTTTTTGTCAGTATGGTGCAAACAATGTACTTATCTAGTGCAAGGCATGGGGACATAAATGTGACTTTTGGTAGTATAGCTGCCCTAGATGGGAGTGAGGGTGTCACTGCTGGCAGTCGTTAGTGGATCGCCCAATCAGAGAAAGTTATAGTATCAGTTAATCCGAGAGAGATAAAAGATTGGGAAACTAGTTTTTTGGGACGTACCGTAATAACTATGCAATGTTCTCTATGTTTGTGCTAAAAGCTACAGATTACAGTACTGACATGGGATTATTGTGTAGAGCTGCGTGCTTTTTCGTGGTGTTCCAAGATGAGAGTGTTTGTAGGTAACCTCTGGTTTGGTATAGATATGCCAGAACAAAGTTCTATATCTGTAAAGGAGTTGAAAACTCCTAGCTAGGGGTTTAAAACCCTTGAGTTAGAATATAAAATGTTATAGTTGGTCAGTAATTAAGGTCAGTGACTCGGTTACCCTAGCATGAGCTAGAGTTATATCAGGACTCGTCATAAGATTAAAGGTTTCAGTATAGTTAAAGTAAAGGTAACACCTATATAGTGAGACCATCTGGACTCGGATATGGGGTCTTGGATAATTTTGACCTTACAAGGGAAGTTTTGCCTAAAGTTTAGTAAGAATAGTATACTCCTTGTGTGTCAGCAAGGTTCAAAGTACAACTTTGCTGCCTAAAGGAGATCGAAGGCTAGGAATAATGTTCATAGCCTATGAGATGATGTTATAGGGAATTTTAGAGTATGATAACAGAGTAGATATCCTTATACAATTGTGGCAATATAGTAGATGTAGTAACTCTCTTAACGTTAGATGTATTGCAAAGTATGCTAATGTCACACCCCGGCTTAGGGGGCCCCAGCTCAAGCCCCTCTATGGGTGGCCATCTTGCCGGCGTACCCTCTAGAGGCCGGCGATGCAACTCAAATCAGTACTGTCCGCTTTGGTGGAGTTAATCCCTTGGCCCTGCAGAGCTAGGATTCGAACCCATATCACCTCACGGTTTTACTCGCCTCTTACCAATTGAGCTGCAGCTCAATTGGTGAGAGGCTACAACCGTGAGGTGATATGGGTTCAATCCTAGCTCTGCAGGAAGGGATTTAATTCCACAAAGCGACAAGACTGTGAGTCGCAGTCCGCTCTGAAGTGCACGGCAAGAAGGCCACCATAGGGGCTTGAGCTGCCTGCCGGGTGTGACAATAAAAGGCGCCTTTATTGTCACACCCGCTTAGGGGCCCCACCAAGCCCCTCTAGTGAGCCTTCTTGCCAGCGTACCCTTCTAGAGGCCGGGCCTGCAACTCAAATCAGTGCAGCTCAATTGGTAAGAGGCGAGTAAAACCGTGAGGTGATATGGGTTCGAATCCTAGCTCTGCAGGGCCAAGGGATTAACTCCACCAAAGCGGACAGTACTGATTTGAGTTGCAGGCCCGGCCTCTAGAAGGGTACGCTGGCAAGAAGGCTCACTAGAGGGGCTTGAGCTGGGGCCCCCTAAGCCGGGGTGTGAGCTCAATTGGTGAGAGGCGAAGCAAATCCGTGAGTGATAAGGGTTCGAATCCTAGCTCTGCAGGGCGAAGGGATTTAATTTCCACAAAGCGGACAGTACCTTGTGAGTCGTAGGTCCGGCCTCTAGAAGGGTACGCTGGCAAGAAGGCCACCCATAGAGGGGCTTGAGCTGGGGCCCCCTAAGCCGGGGTGTGACAGCTAATGTCCTTCAAGTGAGATAGTGGATTACTATTGGTGTTGATGACTAAACGATTGGCATCCCAGTTAGGACAATAAGCTGTGGTAGAGAGTTGTTGACTCAAGTACCGTAGAGAGGGTACAAGTTCCATTGTAGTAATTATAAGTGATCGGATCATGATGGATTAAAGGTCTTTGAATTGAATAACGAGTTTAGGTACCCAATATTTTATGTTTGGCTAATTGAGTGGGTATGGGAAAATAGAATCTCTGTACATATCCTCCATGAGGTAGTAGGGGGTAATATGTGCTCTAAAGAACATAAACAAAGATCATATAGTGAATGCATGGCTACTATTCCTTAAGTTCCTCCTTAGCTTCTTGTTGCTTGAGACAAAAGTATACTCTAAATAAAGGAAAGATAAGGACAAAAGTTAGCATAGATAAATCATAGAATATGTGTAAATATAGAAGAAGTGCAAAAGGGAAAGATAGAATAGGTGGATTAAATGCAGCAGGAGAGATAACATGAATACTAGTAGAAGTACTAGCTAGAGGACTAATTCTAAGTAACATCTAGGTGTTGATGACTTGATAGAGATAGTGAAGGGATATAAGTTTCTGACATGACAATCAGGTTAATAAAAAGAGTAGAACTAAAGAATAATTGAGTAAGACAAAAGGAGTTGGCTAAAGAACAAATTGTAAGCCTCATAATAGGATAAGATTAGGAAAAGTAGAGTCAAGATATAGAGGAGGCAAAGTGCAGTTCTAGGAAAGGTAACAAGATAAACAAAATAGTAAGGATAAAGAGCTTAGAAAAGGATGACATTAAAGAGGACGTTTGTCATGGTATAGGACCTAGAAGTGCAGAGTTCAGAGCAGGTCATAGTTGATACAGTGTTAGGAGCTAGAACATGAAACTCAAAGTTGAAGGATCTGGAATAAATTTTGTCTATTTTCTGTCCCCAAGGTAGAATAAGAGGCAATGGGACAAGGACCTTTTGAGTGTTAATGGTATGAGGAAGCTAGGTGAGATAGGTAACCAAAGTAGATAGTAACTTGAGGGTGTGCAACGATAACCCGAATAGCTTTAGCAGACAAAGAAGTGAAGTCAGTAGGTAGTAAGTTGAATAAAACTCAGCCTAATAGATTTGAATATGCCTGATGAGAGAAAGAAATAAGAGATAATGGCACAGAGGTTTAACATTAGAATTCAGGATGGTGAGACCTAGAGTCTGTAATTGGAGTTAGACAAATATTTTTAGTGTGACCAATAGGATAATTATGTAAGAAAACATAAATAATAGTATGATAATATATAGTAGAATACTAGTAAAAGTCAAGATAGGACAAGATAGGTATAGATGTAATTATAAGATATTGAGAAGCACATGAATTTGAGGAGTGATTGTTGGTAAGATTGGAGTAGATCTGAAAGAATCTATCAGTGCTGTATCTTCTAGAATATAACCAAGTAGAAGGAGCATTGGACAAATAATTATAAGTATGGAGGATAAATGCGGAGTAAAAAAGGAAATTGTAAATTCTAAGATGATATGTCAGGTACGATAATAGTACAACAAAGGGTAGATACAACTGATATCTTATAATAAAGCACAATAATTACAAAGAAATGATGGAATTAAAAAGGAAGACTAAGAGGTATGAGCTAAACATTATTTATTATTATAAATTATAAGAGAAGATCTCTCATTCTTTTTAAATTAGCTCATGTTTTAAGAAAGGAGGCTGTGTCAAGGTGACCAATCAATTGAGAATTTGATGGGCATTAGTACGTACACAGCCTCCTGAGGCAAATGATGATAAGTGCATATATAATGTCAAGAATGAAAGAGGATCAAGAGATCTGGCTACATCAAGGAGAATGAATACGTGACATATCTTATCTAGGATTGTGGTATAACACACATTTTTCACTGCCATGTTAGTATAGGTGGGACCTATAAGTTTAAGGATACCTATCTAACCCTGAAGGGTAATTCCCTATAAAGAATAATACAGAATGAAAATGTAATGATGGACCTGTTAGGAAGGAGATACAGGAAGAATCATCCATGGTGGATTGCTTAAGTTCCATAATATGAGTTGTAGGCTAGTGCCATAGTATGACACTATATGTTGTATACGCCAGTGGAAACAAATCATAGAGTTAGAATTTTGAAAGTAATGGAATTAGCAAATCAAGCTAGAATTAAGAATCAATAAAAGTTTAAAGTTAACATTGATAGGATGAATATCTTCAAAGGAAAAGATATAAGGTGAGGAAAGATAAAAGGAATGGTATGAGAGGAACACTAAGGGACGTTTAGAATGAGTTATAGTAAATTGGCAGGTTGTGGAGCGGTGGAGCCTTGTTTTAAGTGCTATTGTGTTAGGAAGTAAGTCAGATAGTAAGAAGTTTCAAGCAGAAGTTAAGAAACTCCTTTTTCAGGAAAGGAGTAGGATATGATAAGTATACTTGGTGGCTTGAGAATACTTAAACTTTTGTCAAGTCAGGAGAGACACCCAATTCACTTTCTGATGTCAATAGATGCTATAAAGAATGTTTGACAATTGGATAGTATTTAGTGTGCTCACAAGAATGCAGATATAAGTAAAGTGTTATCAATCATCTATGCAGACTTTGAGGGAGTATCAACTGTATGCTAAGTTTTCAAAGTGTGACTTTTGGCTAGATAATATTTCATTCTTAGGACATGTGGCCTTTAGTGAAGGTATTCAGGTGGATCCCAAGAAAATTAAAGAAGTAACTGATTAGCTTAGGTCTACCACAGTTACTAAGGTATGAAGTTTTCTAAGCATAGTAGGCTACTACATGCGTTTTATGCAGAATTTTTTAGAATAGCTCCTTTGACCTTGACTCGAAAGAAAGTCCCATTTATCTGGTCAGATGATTGTGAGTAGAACTTTCGAAAGATTAATGAATGTTTAACTACGACTCAAGTGTTGACCTGCGGTGAGTGAAAAGGGTATATTATGATACTTCGAGAGTTGGGTGCATGTGTTTTAATGTAGCATGGTAAAGTAGTGTTTATTTTAAAGCGTTAAAAAGAGACGCAGGCGCCTGAAACTACCCTACTCATGATCCGGAAGATGGCAAATAATTTTGCATTAAAGATCTATAGACATTATATGTATGGTGAGATGTGTGAGATATAAGCTTAAAGTACATTTTCCAATTAAATTTAAGGTAAAGGAGATGGATGGAGCTTCTGAAAGATTATGACTGTACCATTCAGTATCACCTTAATAAAGTGAATGTAATGGCAGATGCCTTGAGCAGGAAATCTTCTGGTAGCTTAACACATATATCAACGGAAAAGAGACCGTTGATTTGAGAGTTGCATGAGTTGATGGATCAGGGTTTGATCTTGGCCATAATAGATTTGGGTGCACTTTTGGCACATTTTAGAGTAAGGCCGGATCTATGGGACAGGATTAAGGTCTCTTAGCACAGAGACCCATAATTGATGCAAATTATAGAAAGAGTGCAGCAGGGGAAAAATTGTGAATTTGGATTTGATGTAGATGATACCCTTATACAAGGCTCCAGCATATGTGTGCCAAATGTGGACAACCTCAGGAATGAGATCATACAAGAGGCACACTACATACCCTACAGTGTTCACTCAGGATCCACCAAGATGTATCATGATATGAAAGAAAGGTACTGGTGGAATGGCATGAAGAGAGATATAGTAGATTTTGTGTCTAACTGCTTAACTTGTCAGAAGGTGAAGTTTGAACATCAGAGGCTGTCAGAAAAGTTGCAGGAGATTCCCATTCTAGAGTAAAAGTGGGAGATGATTACTATAGACTTCGTGATTGGATTGCCTCATACCACACGAGGACATGATTCTATATGCGTAATTGTGGATCGTCTAACTAGGTCAGCTCACTTCTTACCTGTGCAGACCACCTATTCTATTGCCCAATACACCAGGCTCTATATTCGTGAAATGGTCAGATCACTTGGAATTTCTGCATCCATAATATCTGACAGGGGGCCCTAGTTCACTTCTCGGTTTCGAAGGAAGCTACAAGAGGCACTTGGCACATAGTTAAACTTTAGTATAACCTTTTACCCTCAGACAGATAGGCAGTCTAAAAGAACCATTTAGACATTGGAAGACATACTTTGCATGTGTGTGCTAGATTTTGAAGGTTAGTGGCATGATCAGCTACCATTAGTGGAGTTTGCGTACAATAATAATTATCATTCCAATATTAGAATGGCACCTTATGAGGTACTATATGGCAGGAAATGTAGGTCTCCTCTGTGTTGGACAGAAGTTGGCTAGGCGAGAGTACATGACTTAGATCTAGTGCAGTACACTTTAGAGATGGTTCTTTTGATAAGAGAACGTTTAAAGATAGCTTTTAGAAGGCAGAAGAGTTATGCAAATCCAAAGAGGAAAGATGTAGAATTTGTAGTGGGTGATTATGTGTTCTTAAAGGTCTCTCCTATGAAAGGGGTTATGTGATTTGAAAAAAAAGGCAAATTGACACCCTGTTACATAGGACCTTTTAAGATCACGGACAAAGTAGGAGCAGTTGCTTATCTGTTAGAGTTGCCATCAAGCTTCCAGTATCCTATATTTCCATGCTTAGGAATTACGTTTTTGACCCTTCTCATATGCTGCAACTAGACACAGTAGAGTTAGATGAGAATTTGACTTTCAAGGAGCAGCTAGTAGCTATAGTGGACTATCAGCTAAGGTGGTTTTGATCAAAATAGATTCCCATAGTTAAAGTTCTATAGAAGAGTCAATCTGTAGAGAAATGCACATGGGAGTCAGAGTCGGGTATGCGCAGCAAGTACCCGTATTTGTTTAATATGTAGTTCTTTATTATTATTCTGCCTTGTGCAAAATTCGAGGACAAATTTTCTGTAAGGGAGGAAGAATGTAACACTTTGAATTTTTAAATAATTATTTTGTGTAGTCACTTTAGTATTATCTAGTTTGGCGGGCTCAGGAGGGGCCGTATGATGTTATTGCTATTGTGGGCCTAAGGCCCTGTGTATTGCATTTTATTGAATTTTCATGCAGGGGGTTAGGTCTAGTTACAAGGAAGACTCTGTTAAAATTTCGGCAATACCTTAGGATTTATTCTTACTTTTATAGATTAAATTAATTGGTTAATTTTGTTAGTTAATTGATAGAGGTCAATGTATATGTATAGGTGAATGGTGCGGGCCAATTTTCTTCTATTCGGTCGGACTAGCTGTAGTTGAGTCATCCTCTCTGTGAGTAGATATTGATTTTATTTATACTTTCGATATTATTATGCATTCAAGGCATGCTCATGCATCACTTATAGATATATTTACATAGTTATTTGCTAGGCACGCCTTGTATTACATTTGTATTCGATGATGTTGTTGTGACTGTTGCTTTATGGCGATATGGAGCTGTGTGTGTGAGTTGGTGTGTATGAGTTGTGTATATGGATATAGATAGGACAGGTAGACGCAGCTGGAGCTTAACTCGCTTGGACCCGATCCTTATTATGGATAAGTCGAGGCAGGCACGGCTTTGAGTTGATCTCGCTAGCCCTCACATTTGGTTAATAAGAGAAAGTCCAGCTTTGAGTTGATCTCGCTGGCAAAGGTTGGAACTAAGAGAGCTGTGTAGAAGATCAACTCTCATATATATATGTGTGAATATGGATGTGACACGCGGGTAGGTGAGTGCTCCAGATTGCCTTTGAGGTAATTATGATTTGATTTGTTTGAAATATGTGAAGATGATGCATTTCACTCTTAGGATGCACTAGACATAGATAATTATAGAAATAATAAGTAAAATCAATATCTTACTCTATGAATCGAACGCTCACTCCTGTTCACCTGTTTTTTCCAGGTTATAGAAGAGTTTATTTTTTGTGTCTAACCTGCTTCCCATCTCGCACGTCTACTAACTGTTATTTTCATATTTTGTATTGTTAAATTTAAATTCTGGACCTCTGCATGTGTAAAATCATTTTACTTAGCTTGGAATTATAAGATTAATTATTTTGGAATTCTAAACTTATTAATATATGTATGTGGAATGAGTGGATGGATAATCATGTTGGATGAGGGAGTTGGACTCCCATTTCATCTTATATTGAGTTGTTGATGATTGTGAGGAAGAGCTGAGCTCCCCATATATATGTATATTGTGATCACAGGTCGGGTGAGCTAAAAACTCACTGTTGGATGATCCAGTTTATGGTCGAACTCTGTCTGATTAATTTCTTAGAAACGGGCTCAAAATATGGGCTTCATGGATAGGTTAAAGATTAGTTGGGCTTACTACGGGCTTCGGGGGATTTACACTAACCCAAATCCTAATGCCGGTCTGGCCCATAATTTCGGTCGTGACAAAATGAAAATTCGTTTGAAAGTCTTAATAATCAATTTCATGGAATTTATTATAACTAAACCAAATTCCATCAAAATTGATAGAATTTGCAAATAAATTATAAACTTAAAATCATATGTATTTCAAGTGATAAAATTATTCTCTTATTATACATCATTTTATTTTACTTTATTTGTTTCAAATACAAAATTTATTTCATTTGAAATGAGTTTCATATTTAATATAAAATATATCAAAGAAATTCATTTACAAATGAAATGAATTTTATCATGGAATTGAACCAAACAAGGATAGGTAGTTATTATTTAAAAGGAAATAAAAAATTGCTTTCAACACATAAAAAAAACTGAATATCATGGGATCCACTTATACCTATTTATATGAATTTCATTGGCTTGCTATTTTATGTAGGTCATCCTCTATGAAATCACAGGATTATATAATTTCTCCTTATTGCTTAGCAATAGTTCCGATGGATCTCTTTTTGTAATCAGATGCGTTTTGGCCGTGCAAGCAATTCAACTATTAAATAAAAATATTTGGTTTAATTAAGTGGTTGCATTTTATTTTTTATTTTATGGTATATATATATTAAAAATAATTTAAATGGATATGTTTAACTATATTAATTCATATTTTCTAATATCACATTCTAATTTCTAAGTTCCTTGTGTAATTATTTACTAATCATATTAAATAAATGAATGTATAAATATAAATAAAATTTAGATGGGCATTGAATGAAATGCAAAAATTTATCATTGGATTATACGTTAAGTTTTAATCGAATAATAGTTGCTTTTAAGGATGCAAAAATCTTACCATCAGTAGGATGAGAGCCTACTAAGTAATTCCTTAACACTAATTCCCAAATTAATCTCTATCATCATATCTTTGTAATATCGTATTTAGGCCTCATTTGACTCACAAAAAATTGACTTAGAAATGAAAATGAATTAGAATGATTCTTTTTGTGGGTGTTTAAAAATTCATTTTTTTATTTATATTCTCACAAACTAGGAAATCCAATTCTCACAAGAATCATTATTTCTCTTTGGGAATCAAAACACAAGAATAAGAATGATTATCTTATCCATGTATTCATTGAGATGTTTCAATTTTTATATTTTCATATTATTAATTAAAATAAAAATATGAAAATAATATTTTATGTTTAAAATAATTAATTAAAAATAAAAATAAAAATTATAATTACAATTACAATAGTTAAATAATTATAGTCATTAAAATATTTTTATATTTCAAATAATTAATTAAAAATTATAATTATAATTATAAAAATCATAATAATTAAAATAATCTTAATAATTAATTAAAATAAATAATAATAATAATAATAATAATTAAAATATAAAATTATTATTTTTATATTTTCGTATAAATAATTAAAATTGAACATTATAATTATAATTAATTACACCTAACTAGAATGAAACGCAGTAAAAATATAATTCTTATATTTTCATACTATTGATTTAAATAAAAATTTTGAATATAATTAACTTTAATTATCTAAAGTAAAAAGATGAAATGTATTATTTTTATTCTTACTTATGCATAAATAAAATTAAAAATTATAATTGCAATTATAATTAATTCAAATAAAAAAATAAAAAATATTCTTTTTATATTCTCTTATAATAATTAAAATTAAAAAGTAAAAATATAAAAGTATAAAAAATAATTTAAATTAATTTTCATTAAGTACAAAATAAGTTTGATTGTAATTTTGTAATTTACATATGCAAATCAAATATCTTAAAAAGAAATTTGACTTCAATTATACAATGAACTAAATATAAATGAAAATTTATCATTTTATTTTTGATTTCGATTCCGATTCCAACATTGATTTCATTTCCAATATACAAATCAAATGGGTCCTGAAATCCTGAGTACATTTGCACATGCCATTAAAAAGCATTTAGGAACAGTAATGTAGAATTAAAAAGTAATTCTTTCACTTTAGTTAATTTGTAATGCAAGATTATCAGTATATTGATGGAGTTAAATATTGCACATAGTGGTAAGACTCGTGTCGCAGTTTTTAGATATGGAGAACAGTCTGCAAATCACAAAAGGGAGATGGTAGAGAAATGAAAGATTGAAGATGTAGATTTCAATGTTTGGGGCTTGACTTCGGAGCATTTTCTTCCTCCTTTTGGCAATTAAAAATGGCAAGAAATAGCATATGCTATAGAATTCATTTGTGGGTTTTTGCAATTATTTTTATGTAAATAATTAGCAAAAAGGGAGGACAAAAACAAACAGAATTTTCTTTAATTTTTTTTGTCATCCATTGACTAATTCAATCTCGTCTGATTTAATTTTTTTTAATTTATTTTTTATTCTTTAATTTTCTCCTCCTGTTAATTAAGAACCACAACAACTTAATTTTTCTTCAATTTTCAAACATTAAATTATAAAAGATGATCCATAATATTAATAAACCGCAATAATAGCAATTTTTAATAAAAAATTATGAATAATCTTCCAAAAAATTCACCATATAGCACTCATGAAATAGGCTACTAAAATGGAATGCTAACAATGAATGCCCTTCCAAATCCAAAAAAAGATTCGTGCACTTTGTTCAATACTTTCAAGCTTCCTTGCAACCCTTATTTTTTTTGCAAAAGACACATTCGTTGTGAGAATAAATAAATGAAATAAACAACAAAATTATTGGAAAATAGAATATGAGAGTTTTATAAGAATATTAAAACAGCGATTACAAAACTGGCCAAGGTTAGACCAACGTAAATCCATGTTCTCCTACTGTACATTTAGGCCCAAAAGAAACTAGAAAAAAGAGGAACGATTGCCATTAAAAGTCAACATCCAAGCTTTTAACCCACAGCGTCATCTCCTGTCACCCATTCACTACATACTAAAAGTGTATTGATTCATCAGACCATTGAATGATGTTCCAAAGGAGCTCAATCCATAGATCATCGCACAAGCAGCATAATAAGGTGCCATACATCCTTCCAACCCCACCTGCGCACCAACCCAGTATGGATTGTATGCATAAGAACCAATAGGCATCATATAGCTCTCAGTCTCAACATCTTGACTTCTTTCTCTCTTTTTCTTTCCTCTCGCACCACAAACCACCTTTTGCTTGACTTCACCCTTGACCACTTCTCTCTCGTCCTTTTTCTTCTCTACCTCACTGGAAATCTCCTTTTGCTGCACTTTTTCCTCAACCCCCATGACACCTCCTTGTGATGCTGTATCTTTCATTCTCATTGGCCCAATAGTATCTTCAGATACATTAGTTGCTCCTGTAGTTCTAGCTTTCTTAGTTGTCTGGTGTGGAGCATCAATAAGTTTTCTTTTATTTGCCCCATCTTCTACATCACCAGGTGATGGCTTCTGCTCTTCCTGAAATGATTCTGCAGATGGTTTTGTTGTAGAGATCTGAGGTTCTGAACAGTGAGCCAATTCCATATCCTTATCTTGGAAAGAGTTTCTTTTGGCATTTTCACCACTGCTGCTGTAACAAGGACCAGATTTCACAATGCAATTAATTGTGTCCCTAAGCGTCATGTTTGGAATCAGATAATCAGTAAGGATATTTGTTGCCCCACAAACACATTTCAACTTAGAGGTGATTAGATGAACCCTGATACACTTATCACAAAAGCTCTTGCAACAACATTTGCTAGTCAAGACAGCATCCTTGATTACTTGTTTGCACAAGGGGCAGAGAAGTTCTGGTGGAAGATCACTAGCAGACCAGGATCTCTTTGAAGGCAAGCAGCCAAAAATTTCCTTCTCAAAAGCATGATAATTTGGCTGTAAAACAGCAGTTGCACCACTTGACAACACATAAGAGCCACCTCGGTTTGGCATCAGCATCGACTTGGGAATTCCAGTAGGAGGCCTCAATCTTTTGCAATCATAATTTGGATCTCCATTTGTTGGGCAGTCCTGAATAAAATGTCCTCGCACTTTACATCTGTGACATACATAACCCTCTGGTGGTATTTTCTTCACCAATCCACTAAAACCCCTACCATTTTTCACACCATTTGAACCTTCCAACCGCCATTCCAAGGCTGGAGCATTTACTAAAGCCTTAATCTTGCTGTCCTCATCAGATTCTGCATCTACAGTTGACTTGCTATGCTGAACTGGCTTCATTCTAGGAATCACAAACACATCATCCCCAAACCCATCGTCACATCGAAATCCATCACCCCCATTGGGTTTTGTTGTGGACAAACTAGTGACAGTACTTGAACAAACAGAACTAACACCAGTATTTGCAGGGTTGCTGCTGCATGAAGCAGTAATAGCAGTTTCAGAGCTAATCTTGGAGGAATTAGAACCAGTACAATAAGAGGAACTAAGTGGCCGTTGCTTTTCCCTAACAACAATAGTTGTATTGTCGATGGGCTTGCGACGTCGCAATCCAGGAACACGACGAATCAGAACCCTAGTATTGTTAGGGATCAGCATATCATCAGCGTAACAATCATTCGTCTGGGCATTAACGACCACAAGGTCCAAATCAGTACCCAAACACAAGCTATTGGATTTAGATTTATACTTTAATTCAACAATTTTCTGTTTCAGAGCATCAACAGAAATAACAGAGCTATCCACCGAGAAGGAATCATACTCCTTTGCACTGAAAAATTTAAAATGAATCGGCATTGAATTGAATACGAAGGGAAGAATGTTATAAAATTTGTTTTGAATGAAATTGATATTTGATTCGCATACAAGAGGATCGATATATACGCGTATTTACGCATAATGTTATCAAAGTCCCAGTGCAAGGCGTATTTACGCGTTTCCTTATAATTAATTTAATAATTGATATTTAATTATTTATATTATTTTATCCTTATAATTTTAATTATCTATACTATTGAGTTCCTCGTATTATCTGTACTATTGAGTTCCTCATGCTAAGATCAAGGGTCTGTTTGGATGAGTGTAAAGATTAAGAGAAATTATCTCTGTTTAGGAAGATGTGAATTAATGAAGGATGAGGGTAAACAAGGTTAAACCTTATCTTCCCTTACCACTCAAATCTCAATTTTTTGATGTACAATGGATGTCAAAATAAAATTGAAAGTAGTTAATAGTATCGATAAGGTTGGATCAATAAAAAAATGAAGTGTAAGAGGATATATATAAAAAAATGGATAAAATTGCAATAAATTTTTAAAATTTTGGAAATTTACATAAAATTTTATACATTTTAAAATTTTGACCAATTTTGTTAAAATTAAAAAAATTGAATAAAATTATCGTTAAGGATTAGCTTTCTTTTAGCCAATAAGTTAATTTTTTTTAAATGGAAATCAAACAGAGGTAACCCAAATAATAATCAAAATCACATCAATTAAATGAAAAATCAAAATTTAAAAAATAAATCAATTTGATTTTTCATTGAATTCGATTTCTATTACTTTATCGGGTATTTACAAGTATCTAATCAGACCAAATCTTAATAAAATAAATTTAGATGGTATATAATCAGATTTAAAATAATTCAGGTTTGAAAAAGGGTTTGATTTTTATATATATAGAATTTATTACCTATATCTATTTATATAAGTAATTAATTAAATATATATATATATGTTATAATAATATTTATAAAATTTTATATATTATAATTTAAATAGAGAATTTAAATATTTTATAAAATTATTAAATTTTTAAAATATAAATTATTAATTAAAATATTATTTTTCAAATAATAATAATTTAGTTTAAGATTACAGCTCAATTCCACACCTGTACTTATTGAAAAGTTTAATTTAGTTTATTTTTAATTTTTTGTCTAATTTAGCCTAAAAGTTGCAATTTAGACTCAATTTAGCTCAAAAATTAAGAAAATAAATAAATTGAGCTTCTTAATTTTTAGATTTAAATCAAGAAATCAATAAATTCAGTCTCAAAATTAAAAAAAATTAAACTTTTTAATTTTTTATTTTAATAAAAAAATTAAGAAATTTAACTTATAAATTTTAAAATTTGAGTTAAGTTGATATTAAATTGAAACTTTTTTGCTAAAGCAGATAAAAAAATTAGAAATTGACTAAATTGAACTTTTCTAATAAGTGCAGGGACTAAATTGAGCATTTTCCATTTTTAATATTTTTTTATTTTTTAATATTAAAATGTTATTTTTATTTTTTTATAATTAATTAAATTAAATAATAAAAATAATATTATTTAATATAAGTAATTAAAATGAAAGTATGAAAAAAATATTATTTTTATATTTTTATTAATTAATTAAATTGAAAAATGGTAAACAATAGTTTTATTTTCATATAATTAATTAAAATTAAAAATTATGATTGTAATTAATTTTAATTATTTAAAATAAAAAATATTATTTTATATTTTCATTTTCTTAATTAAAATTAGAAAATTATAATTAAATAAAATTAAAAATATAAAATATTATTTTTTTCATATTGTTAATTAATATTAAAAAGTTAAATATAAAAAATTAACTAATTATAATTATTTAATTAACATTAAAAAGATTAATTAAGTAATTAACATTAAAAATATTGAAGAAAGAAAAAGAAAATAACTCATACACTAAGTCATAAGTGATGAGTGAATTGTGCATTAAATCAATTTAAATTTAAATTAAAATAAAAAGATTAAATTAAATAAAAGTGAAAAAATAAATTAAATTAGGCATTTTGAAAAAATATAAAAGGTAAATTTGACTTATTTCTATTTAGTTTTAGTCTGTGAATAGTAAATTAAAAAAAAAAAAGTCAATTATAAAAATATTAACAGGATGTGCGTTGGGATAGTACCATTTTCACTGCTGCCTTACCGCTAACGTCTCTGCTCAACTCAGATTCCCCTGCCATATCTGCTTTCATCTCTGCACAACTGAGATTCCTGTCTCTCGTCTTCTACTTCGACGCAGCCTCCAACATCCCCAGCGACAAGAGGACGCTATTTTAAATTGGGGAAGTTCATTTCCTTGGGCAAGTTCATTGACCTGGTGGTGAACACGGAGAAGACGATTTTCTCTGCTGCTGAAATTTTGCAATGGCTTTTCTGTTTAACAAATTTCAAGAGGTATGAACAGAAATCTCTCTCTCTTGTAGCGTAGTTTATCTATTCCGTTCTGTTTGGTTCAATTTCATAGTAACTAAATGCATAAGAACATAATCGATTGTTTAGGTTTATGTTTTTGGGCAAATGAGTGGATTTTGGTTCAATTGCACAGTAACTAGGATAGTCTCGAGCTTGTATGAACTCTAGTTCTCATCAATTAAATTGAAAAGAATTTTAAGTTGTTGATCAATCACTTGTCTAATGATTCCACAAATGATTTAATCCAATAGCTAAAAACTTTGGTGAGCTAATTTGATCTTGAACATTTTTTTAGCACTTCCCTCTTCTTGATGATTATTTGTGGGTTTTTGTTTATGATTCTAGGCAGTGAAAGTTCTTGCAAAAAGTCCTACATTTGCCAGAGATCCAAGGCTTTGAAGCAGACATAAATCGCCTTTTCCTATATACCTGGTAACTGTCTATTTGTTATTGAAATGATCACTGGTTATAATTTGCCATTTTTTTAATGTAGAATCTATGTAGACAATGGGAACTTCACTCATATTATCGTTTACTATTTGCTAGAACTTCATTCACATTATCATTTAGCATTTGTAATAACCAAGTAAACATTACCAACTCAGTAGTCCTGTCACATTTAAGATGTGCTGCTTAAGTGTTATTTTACTGTTTTCTCTTATTCTAGGGTCTCGCATCATTTATTTCTGCAGTAATTTATCTTCATTGCACATTTGGATCAGACTCTACATTGCACATTTAATGTTGATGCTTCTCTTTACAATCTGATGTCAGCCTCCTACATTGATTTTACCACTTGCAACCAAGTACTGTACTAACCTTGAAATCTCTTGTTTTAGTTTTAGGTAAATCATTCATGATTAGCTAAAGAAAAATTTCCTAAATAAGTATCTGATGATGCCAAGATAGGAACATATTCCTGTAGTGATAAAATCTAATTGTCTCTGATTTGAAATATCAAAGTTTTCCTGGAACACCATGTGGAGTATTAACAGTTTCTAATTAAGTTAAACTAAGCTAATATAATATATTTTTATCCCTAGGACCCACCATTTGTGTTTTTTATAGTAAAAAAGATCATGTGATTGTGGGCTTTGGTCTTGTTTGCTAGCTTAAATGGTAAAATCTGTTGGAACTTCACACAAGTCTCAACTCTTAATGGTTCAATGCTTTATCAATTTTAACCAATTGTTTTAAGTTAATCACTTCTGCTTTTGACTTTTCAAGTTGGTAACAATTTTCGCCAATATTCATGCAAATCTACTATTATTTTTGCTATTGCTGATTCAATTTAAATATTAGTTTTTAGTTGTTTTAATTTTCCGGTTACCTTAGTAACAAAATACCCTTCTTTGAAAGCAAAGGATCAAATGACATAGTTTTATTCTATAACTTTGAAAGCAAAGGATCAAATGCATAGTTTTATTGTATGGCATAGAGAACTAAATTAATGGAGAGCAAAAGACAGGACATAAAAATGCTGAAAATCAATCTATGATCTATCTCAGATATGTCATTGACAGTGACAAGGATACCTCAAGAGCTAGACAATTCTCTATTAAACAAAATAAAAATGGGACCTTGGTCGGAAAAATATTGAATCTCCTTGATCTTAACACATGAATTGCAGAAATCAATGATACAGAAAAAAAAAATGATTAGAAACACACAATTAATCAAGAATCGAGTGAACAGCCAATAATTGAAGGCAAATAGCCCAACTAAAGCGAACCCATTTGGTTGTTTAACCAGTATAACATCTAATGATGGGGATTTAAACTAATGAATGTTAAGAAATATTTCAAAACTCAGATGTGATTTTGGGTTTTTCTGTGATGAGAATGTATATTAGCAATTCCAGATTCAAGGAATTTGGTATCATCAACCAGTGAGTATGAGATATAGAGAGAGAAAGCATACCAACTTCAGACTCGAGAGCAGTGGATATGGGAACTGAGCAGTAAATGAAAGAAACAAGAAGGAGTGAGCTCATGTTTAAGCTGCGGCTGGAATGGAGTTTGAAGTGGCAATCAATATCAATGATGGTGGTTTGGTGTTGATATTTGATAGTGCTGTTCTTGGTCTTGTTGATGGGTCAAGACATTCCTGTTTTAAATGGAGAGGAGGCAGGCTTTCCACCTGGGAACAACTCTGGGGAAGGCTTTAGTCCACTCTCCTTGTGAAGCCCGTGCATTTTCTTATTTGCAACGGTAATAAATGTATTTAATTATAATTTAATAAAAAGCTTAACCCACAGGTTTGATTTAGTTTTTATATTTTTAAAATTAAGTAATTTAGTTTGTAAAATTTAATAAAATTTATAAATTAGTCAGTATTATAGAATTTAATTACATTATTATTAATTTTAGTTAAAAAAATTAAAATATTTTTAACTTTATTTTCAATATAAAAACAATTTAGTCCCTAAGATTATATTTTGTTTGATAATTTAATCTTAGAGATTTAGTTTAACTTATAAATTAGTCTTTGTAATTTTAAAATCAAACAATTTAGTCTTTAATGTTTTAATAAACCTACAAATTAATCCTACCACAAAAGTAATTAATTTATATTTTAATAATTTAAATTTAAAATTTTTAATTTAATAGGACTCATGTTTCAGAAATGTAGAGATTAAATTATTAATAAAAAAAACTTTATGATTAAATTATTAAGAAAATAAAACCTTAGGACTAAATTATTTTATGATTAAAAATAAAAATAAGGAAATTTTTTAGTTATTTTTATTAAAGTTAATAATAATTTAATGAAATTCTAATAGTAGATACTAAGTTGTAGGTTTTGTCAAATTTCATAGATTAAATTGTTTGATTTTGAAAATGCAGAGATTAAGTTATAAGTTTTGTTAAACTTCAGGGACTAAATTGTAGCTTAGGAATAAAAATGATATATTAATTATAATATTAAAATAATATTTGAAATTAACAATTTTTGATAAAATTATTTATTGAATATATTTTTAAAATAATTTATGAACTAATGTGCATTGAAATATATCGAATTTTTATTGTTTTAATTATAAATGTAAATATATCTATAATTCAATAATGAATTATATTCTTAATAATTAATGAAAAATATAAACATTCAAAGTTGATAAAAATACTAACTACGCGATATAATTGGTAATTACATACAATATTGAATTTAATAAATAAAATTGAGAAAAAAATAAAAGATAAAATTATAAAATACTAAAAAATTATATCGGTTATTTGATATAGTCGGTAATTACTTACTATTTTAACTTTAATAAGTAAAATTTAAAAAAAATAAAAAATAAAATTTTAAAATGCTCAAACAACTATAATATCTTATATATATATATATATATATATATATATATATATATATATATATATATATATATATATTAAAAGGTTTTAGCTAAAATTCAGTAAAAGAAAATTTTAATTTAATTAATTATGACTATAGATTATTTAAAAAAAATTAGAGAAATAGGAGAAAACATATGTATGTACATATGAATATACATAATTAATTATATTAAAATTATATAATATATTTAAAAATTATAAAAATATAAATATAAAATTGATTCTAATTTATATTCTCCAATTTAATGCTATCCAACATAATTTTCAATTTAATTATTAAATAAAATAAATTGAATTTATTTCAGTCTTCGGATATGGTTGAAGGTTCATTATGTTTATTTAGTCATAAACACATAGTGAAGGCAGTTGTGCAAAGTTAAATGTGAATCAAACCACATAATAACAGTGAATCAAACAGTAAATTTTACAAGAATTTAAGTTAATTAATTTTTTTAATTAATTTTTATATTTAAAATAAAAGAATTTTAAATTTTTTAACTTAAATAAATATTTATTTTTAAAAAAATTAAAAACAAACATGATTATGTATGAATTTTATTAAATTCTTTTTCTTGTATATAATTTATTCCGAACAAAGTCAATATTAATTAATAAAATTTATTAAAAAAAGAAATAAAACTTTATTCACATCTTAAACAATACAACAAAATAAAATATACTAATATCTTATTTTATTATATTCTCAAAGATTTAATTTTTATTATTAATTATATTGTAATTGAACATGGAGGATATATATGGAATACAATTAACGTGTTTGGAATTCTCTTAATTTCTTCTGAAATAACCTATAGAAGTTTAAGCAAAATTTCCAATTATCTCACATGGATTGTATAAATGGAGGGATCTTCCATAAAATGGTTGAATTGGCCTTGCATTCATTTCAAATCCCTACAAAAGAACAAATTATTAAATATAAAAGGACTAAACACATAATACTATGGCTATATTTGTTTGAAGGAAAATATTTTTCATATTTTTTTTAATATTTTTTTTATTTTTTAATGTTTGGGAGTGTTTAAGAAACTTGATAAAAAAAAATAACCTAAAAAAATAAGGAAAAATGACTTTCTATTTTAAAAAATGAAAGTTATTTTTCTAACCTCGCTTTGCCCCAACAACTGTTATCTGCCCAAGTAGGTTTGCATGAACTATGTGAAGTTCCAAATCGTACCTTCTAACACAAAACAACAATAAAACCAATGAGGACATTTATGCCCGACCCAATATAACTTTAATAGGATAGAACTTAGATAGTATACATATAGCCGAGTTTGATACGGATTCAGATTTGAAAAATAATATACTTACCAGATTCGGTTTTATATATTAGGTGTTCATTATCCAAACCCGTTTATATAACTAATTAGTTAAATATAAAATATATATTTTTTATAATAATATTTATAAATATATATATATATATATATATATATATATATATATATATATATATATATATATTTTCAATAAATAGAATTTAAAAATTTTATAGACTTATTAAATTTGTAAAATATATATTATTAATAAAAAAATACTTTATGTAAATTGTTAATTAAAAGGTTTGAATATTTTTCGAGTAATAATAATTGGGTTTGTGATGGATTCGGATAGTTAAAGATAAATTTTAATCGGTTTTGGAACGATTCGAGTATTGAAAATTTTATTTAGGTTCGGATTCGAATATGATGATTTTTATAGGTACCCTAACTGCTATCATTTTTAAAAGAAGTCTAGAATAATTTGAAATTATGAGTAATTTTTACTTGTCTTCCTTTAACTATATAGATTATTTTCCTTTTGTTAATCATCTTCAATTCGTTACCAAAAAATCTTTAAACTTTAATTTTATTTTAGAAAAATTCCATTAACCTACAATTCAAAAATAATAATAATAATAATAATAATAATAATAATAATAATAATAATAATAATAATAATAACAGTGCCATCCCGACTTACACATTTATTATACACATCTCCTTGTCACAAATAGTTCATAAATTTAAATTATAACATAATAGACATGAATAATATGATAATATCACAATCATTACGTTGAAGTTAAATTATATATTGCTTTTGAAATTTAGATCACTATCCACTACAATACAATTTATTCACTGTCATCCTCACTATCATCATCATGTTCATGGAGTTCTTCTTCATCGCTTGCTATTATATGATTTAGATCTGCCTAGTCCAATAGTTCCTCTTTTTCAATGGTTGTAAGCTCTAGTAGTTCACCACTTGAATCATCTAATGGTCCAATATGTTGATCTTCTACTTTCGTATTAATTTGTAACACTTCTACTACCTCATCTTGAAATGCTTGGTCTGGTATTTGCTCCGTTACATTTGTCTGAGGCATGATGACAACAGACCTAGGCTGTAACACCCTAGGCAAATCCCACATCGACAAAACACGGGAGAGATGCTGGGTTTATAAGTTGGCGGTTCGTAACCCCTAGTGACGCGTTTTAAAAACCGTGAGGGCTTCAGCCCAAAGCGGACAATATCACTAGTGGGCCGGGCCATTACATTTGTGGTATCAGAGCCGCTCCGCGTGCAACCTTGAACGATGGTGGGGCAAAACTCAGCGAGGACGCTGAGTCCCATAAGGGGGGTGGATTGTAACACCCTAGGCAAATCCCACATCGACAAAACACGGGAGAGATGCTGGGTTTATAAGTTGGCGGTTCGTAACCCCTAGTGACGCATTTTAAAACCGTGAGGGCTTCGGCTCAGAGCGGACAATATCACTAGTGGGCCGGGCCATTACATTTGTGGTATCAGAGCCGCTCCGCGTGCAACCTTGAGCGATGGTGGGGCAAACCTCAGCGAGGACGCTGAGTCCCATAAGGGGGGTGGATTGTAACACCCTAGGCAAATCCCACATCGACAAAACACGGGAGAGATGCTGGGTTCATAAGTTGATAGTTCGTAACCCCTATTGACGCGTTGTAAAACCGTGAGGGCTTCAGTCCAGAGTGGACAATATCACTAGGTGGCCGGGCAATTACATTTGTGGTATCAGAGCTGCTCCGCGTGCAACCTTGACTGATGGTGGGGCAAACCTCAGCGAGGACGCTGAGTCCCATAAGGGGGGTGGATTGTAACACCTTAGGCAAATCCCACATCGACAAAACACGGGAGAGATGCTGGGTTCATAAGTTGATAGTTCGTAACCCCTATTGACGTGTTTTAAAACCGTGAGGGCTTCGGCTCAGAGCGGACAATATCACTAGTGGGCCAGGCCGTTACATTTGTGAACCCAGCATCTCTCCCGTGTTTTATCGATGTGGGATTTGCCTAGGGTGTTACAATCCACCCCCCTTATGGGACTCAGCGTCCTCACTGAGGTTTGCCCCACCATCGCTCAAGGTTGCACGCGGAGCGGCTCTGATACCACAAATGTAATGGCCCGACCCACTAGTGATATTGTCCGCTCTGAGCCGAAGCCCTCACGGTTTTAAAACGCGTCACTAGGGGTTACGAACCGCCAACTTATAAACCCAGCATCTCTCCCGTGTTTTGTCGATGTGGGATTTGCCTAGGGTGTTACATAGGCTTCATTTTGCATACCGCATACCAATCAGCTTTGTCTCGTCTCAAGCTAGGATAAGGGATGTAAACCACTTGTTTAGCTTATGAAGCAAGTATGAATGGTTCATATTTATTTAATCTTTTATGGTGATTGATATCCACAAAGTTATAGTGTTTGTGAACCTTAATACCAACATCCGGAGTTAGATCAAACCATTCGCACTTGAAGAGAACAGTTCTCTTTATTGGTAATGCAAGGTACTCAAGTTGAGCTATCTCTTTCAAGAGACCATAGTAATCATTGGAGTTGTCACCATATGTTGAACCCCTAATGCAAACTCCGCTATTTATTGTGGATCGATTAGCACCATGGCTGCTTGTGTGAAATCTATAACCATTTATGAAATATACAGGATATGATTTCACACTTCTTAATGGTCCCTCTACTAAATCCCTAATGAATTTATTATCAATATTTGAACGCCTTGCCTGATAAGTTAAAGAGAATTGAAATCGTTATTATTAAATATTATATTTTTTAAAGATTGATAATGAAATGAGTTAAACAAATTGATACTTACATAACATTTGAACCAATCTGCAAATCTTTTTTCTAGTGCTTCATCAACTTCTGCATCACTAATATTACATGACGCTTGTCGCATTTCCGTTAGGAACAAACTACATATACAATTAAATTGGGCCATTTTTAGAGGGAAAGGAAAATTCACAAGGACTTCTAGAAACTTAACTTAAATTTTGGATTGTTGATAAACTTACTTTACATATGTGTCAATTTCAGGGCAATTTAGTAGAAAATATATTTGGGTAGCCTTATATTCATCATCAGCCAACACCCTTGTTTTCACTCTACCAGATGGTCGACTGGGATACTTGAAAATTGATAAATATCCTTTGGTATCAGCATCATCCCCACCATCATCATTTCGGGGTACTTATCGATCCCGCGTTATTACATGACGCTCAAAGTAATGTGCACAAAAATTGGATGCTTCTTCAACTAAGCATGCATTACATATTGAACCTTCTACTTTTGCTTTGTTCTTTACATTTTACTTTAGGTGGTGGAGAAATCTAAAAAAAAAAAAAAAGGCAAATGGCTTACAAAAAGTTTACAATACATTTCATAACATTTAAAGAAAAATAAGAAGTATCTATTACCTCTCAAAAGGATACATCTATCGATATTGTACTGGGCCTGTAATTTTTGCTTCTTATGGCAAGTGGGTGGGAAGATGTTCCATTGAGTCAAAAAAGGCAAGAGGAAATATGCGCTCTAATTTGCAAATAATAATGGGAATTTCTGCTTCTAGACGCTCCTTATCTTGAACCTTAATATTTGTAGAAGTAAGATATTTGAAAAACAAGCTTAACTCAATTAATGCTTGCCAAACTATATTCGGAAGGAGCTCACGAAATGCAATAGGTAATAACCTCTACATAATATTTTTTTAATTGAAAAATTAAACTGATACTTTAATTTAAGAAAGCTGTGATTCTGAAATTTGTTTGTGAAGAAGGAAAGGAATCCACTTAATGGAATTGGAAAAGGAATATGTTGCCCAGTTGGAGAACAGGATTATGAGGATGAGCAAACACCACTTAAAACTAAATGTTAGGCAGTTGTTGTTATGATGGGAAGAGTGGGCCATGTCATCACATCAATATGTAATCAAATTCTCATAACCAATAATGCACCAATTAAATTACACATAAATAGGGCATTCCTAGTCCTACAAGCATTGAAGAAAGATCTTCTTGATCTCAAGAGTGAAAGGAGTAATAAAATAAAATGCCCCACAAACATTATATATAGTATGGCCATGAAACATAAGTATTAAAAACCAATCAATAACTCCATGAAACATTACTGCTTGGTAAATATGCATAATATCAGCACCCTAAATGCCTAAATACAAGGAAAAATGGCAGATGAAATTTCAGATAAAAAAGACCAGAGAATGGAGAAATATATAAACACAGCAAGGTGAAATTATGCCTTATCATACTAAGATCCATGGAAAATTTTTTCACTAACAAAGACAATACGCTGAATTTCTCCAAAAAATATACTTATTATCCAGGCTAAATTAACAACCATTTCTCTAAGACTCCACTAATTCCCATGGATAGGGTGACCAGACCTTTCAACAAAGATTATAAACAGATAAAACATGAGAGTATTTCCCTAGATGCACCAATCCCATTTCCAAAACCAGCATTGATTTTGAATAGGTAAATACTAATGAATTTTATACCCTATATGATTATTGGGTTAAAACAATTGATTTGGGTTTTCTCTTTTACTTATTGCTTTTTCAAATTTCTTAAAGTTATAAAAAAAAAAACCCAACCCCTCTTAACACAATAAAATCCCTCTTAACACAATAAAATCCCCCAAAACCTTTTCTATTTCAAATTTCTCTTTTACTATGCAGCGAAGAATGAATTTAGAGGGAGAGAGAGTCTTACATATAAGGATTGAATGAAAATATTTAGTTAAAAATCTTCAGCTTTCATTACTTCCTTACAAAACCTTTCCTACACTTACCAACCTGATGACATAATGGAAAAACCTATTTTTTAAATTTAGACTAACCAATTTGGCATTCGCATAGTAGATTTGGTCTCCCAACATATCTAATTCTTTAATTTATACTAATTCACAAGATGAAAGCAAGCTAATAAACTTAGTTTATATTTAATAGTAAACTTCATTAAAACTTCAACTAACAATACTCTCACCAATTTCCACTTATCACTTTAACTATATTTGCAAAAAAATGAAAATTGAAACTGCTGAGTTCTTATCTAAACTTGTGGTTAATTGCATCGAAATAGTGATAGGAAGACCAGAAAAAAAAAAAAAAATAAAGAGTGCAATGTATTCAGATGTATCAAACAACCAAAAAATAGGTATAAAACAGAAAGATTCAATTCCAAATTTGCAATTGCAGATAATATATATCACTAAATGCCTATCTGAAATAAAAAACAAAGTAAGAAACAAAAAGGAATCTACCTCTAAGTCATCCGCAAAACAGTATCACGAGCGTGCCTAGCAAAGCAACAACAATAGATACGGCAGCAGGGAAGTAATAAACAGTAGCCAAATTGGGATTTCGGAAATGTGCCTCGGCCGAAAAGATGGATGAGGAGGTGTTTGGGTTCTGTAGTGATTAGAGATTGAGGAAGAAAAGGAAATGAGACTTGGGTTTCACGAGATAGATGAAAGATAGCTAATGTGTGGTGTCTTTAGCGATGGATTTTATAGGAGACGATCTCACCGTGGGTGAAAAAACGAGCTGACGAAAGAGAAGAAGCAGCTGGATCGACATTAGAGAAATTTATATAGTATGATCCAACGGTCTAGAATAAAGACCTAAAATAAATGGCTATGATCTCTTTCTTCCTTTTTATTTTATTGCTTTCATTTTTCTTTTCTTTAATTTCAATTCTTATTACATATATTTTTTTAATTTCTTTCCTTTCTTTTTCTTTTATTCTTTTAAAATGATAATGCTTCTAATAAAAATCATGGAATAAAATAAAACAATAAAAAATAAAAATTTAAGCAAAATTTAACAAAAAATCAGTATTGAAAGTAATAATGAAATAGGCATTCTGACAAATTTTGTTTAATATCAACCAACTCATCCCTCTAGAATTTTTCTTTTAAAATAATATATTTATTTTTTTTAAAGAAATACCAAAAATCTTAATGATGAGTCAAGCTACCTGTCACACCTTACCCTTCTATAAGATATGATATGATCCCGTAGCAACCTAATGAATTACCAAACTCCGCCTACCGATAATCCATTAAATATATTACAAGGGATTTTGAACAAATCAAATTTATTATTTTGTTTTAGAAAAACTGCGTGGTGACAGCTATAATTTTAACAAATCCAAAATATTAAACCTGTTAAAAATCAACCTGTGATAAAATTGTATACATAAATTTAAATCACTCAATAATTAAGTAATTTTTTTCTCTTCATTCCACTTCAAGAAAATAAAATCATCTCATTTACAATTCAAAAGAAACACTCATTTACAATTTTACCACTCAAAAGGATATTTAATTACAAATTTACAAACTTCAAAGTTACAAAAATATTATTACAATTCTTTTTATGCAACTGCTCAATTGTCTTTTACGTACATATAGCTACTCATTTACATCAAAATATAATCTACAAGGGTATACCTATTATACCCGTCGTCAATCAAAACAATGCTTCTAGTAGTTCACTCAACCACTTTATCTTTCCTTTGACCTGCGACAACATACAAAACCTATCGCTGAGTAATGCTACTCAGTAGTGCACAACTAATAATTTTAAAAGAAAAATTTAGTACCAACATATTTGCCAAATCATAAAAGGTATTTGCAAAATTCATATTTCCCATAAACCATGAAAATAACACATTATCTTTCAATCAATACCAAATCATTTGATTTCAATCACATTTTATTTAAGCAATCACCAATCACAAGTGTTACCAACATTCACGTAGTTTACACCATGATACAAAATTTCCAATCAATGTCGCGTTGTACACTATGACAAAGCAATCTCAACCTTACTACTCATCTGAACTCAACCTCAACTGGCGAGCCAGAGAGGGAGGTAACACAATCAAATTTCAAACCCCAATTAGCTGTTACTAATGGAGAATACCGTAAGGGGCTGTCATGCCAACTGTGATTTCAAAATAATCTTAAAATAATTTTCCATTCAAATAATCACAATTGCAAATCAAATAGTCACATTCAAACATTACAAATCCTCATAAATGGTTGGCAACACATCAATTCTCAAAACACTTCTAAATATATTTAAACCGACTCACCCCCTTGCTACAATGAAATTAAATAGCCAACATCCACCTTTTCCACAATTATAAATTCATTTCAAGATTCAAGAATGCTCAAGTTAGTATAATCAATTCCTAAATGCAAAAGAAAATCATATTTGGCTTGTAAAAGTTCATTCACATCATTTACAATTTTTAAAACAAACATAAAGTCAAGTTGTGCACAAACACAAACCTTCTTTCAATTCTCTTTACTTGGCTTAACTCTTCCCTTCTTTGGAAGTCTCCTTATCCACTGAAATTACACAATTACAAAGTCTTAATACTCATTCTAACCTTCACCAATAGCCAATCAAATAAATTCCTAAGTACTATGCAATTTAATAAATTCTGGGTTCAGGGCAAGTTTGGGACCTGACTTTAGAACCCAATTTCAGCCTAGTTCCAGTTAAATTTGATAAGGTGATCTTTATGAAAGTTATTCCTATATGTCTTAGCTTTAATTACCTTTTGAATCACTCAATTTGAAGTTCTGGATCTCTAGTTATAGCCAAAATACTAGACACTATTCCGGGTGCCTTATCCTACAATTTCAGGCTTTCTAGATTTTTACCTTAAATTTGCATTCTATATCCGAGTATCTTAAACTTAGAATTAGCATTAGGTCTCTGAAACAAAGTTTTAGGCCTTTGTTTTAAGTTTTCAAATCATTTTATAGCACCTCAATTGGACATGTACAAAGAAAGTTATGCTCTATTTACTACCCGGAGGTCACAGGACAAAATTACTGAATTGCAAGAAATTTCAGTTTTGAAGTTCTACCTTACTCTAACATTTCAACCACTTTGCCCTCACATCTGGGTCTAGGTCCAAACATGAAATTTGTAGTCCTATGTCTTATGTTTATTTTGGCTTCAGAATCACCTAATTTGCATTTATATAGCTTGAGTTATGGTCACTTTACTAAAACTGGTCAGATGCCTAAATTTTCCCAGGTTTCAGGTCTAGTCCAGAATCAGGGCAGATTCCTAAGCTCACTTTTTTCAAGCAATTTAGGTGAGTTGGGGTCATAATTTATCTTCATAGTCTTCATATGAATTATTCCCCTGTGTCTTAAGATTACACAAGTTTAAGAATTACCCAATTTGGAGTTTTGTGGAGTGAGTTATGCTTAGTTAATTATGTATTGTTTATTTGGTTAATTTTTCCAGGTCTAGATTTACCAATCTAGATTCAAGCTCTAATTGAGGTATCCTACGGTCATTTTCTAGGCAAGTGTTCTTCATGAAAGTTTTAGTATTTTGTCTTAGGTTTCATCTCCCATTGGTTTCACACCAATTGGAGTTATGTAGCTCAACTTATAAGTATCTAACCACACTAGACTCAAGCTGTCCAGATTCAAAACCTAGGGCTCAATTCCATGTCCATTAATTCCTTTACCAAACCAACATCATTTCTCATTCAATGCATACCAATTGACCATAATATGACTTTATGAACATTAATTGAGCTTCATACCAAGAGAACCCTAATTGCTCAAAACCCTAATTACTCATCTTCCAATTCCAAGCAAATTCAAACACATAATTCATGTTTACATCATCATCCAAGCTAGAAATCAATTCTAATTGCATCAAAGTTCATAAACACTAACCCTATCATCTTGGCCGAAATTCTCCTTTAATATCATGCATGATTTTTATCACTTTCCATCAAAACTTCAAGAATCAAGCTTAAAATCTATGAATTCACAATTAGTTAAACATAAATCTCTACTTACCTCAAATAGCAAATTTCCAATCTTCCCAATCACTCCATTTTCTTGAGTTTTCTTGCTTTTTTTCTTCCAATCTAGGGCTAATTCAAAGTTTCCTATGAATTTTGTATGGAAATTGTGAGGGAAAATCAATGATTAAAAGCTTGGTTTGGAGCATCCATGGAGGTGAGAAGAGAGAGAATGGGACGGCTTGAAGGAGGAAGAAGATGAGAAATTTTCTTTTGTTTTTAATGTATTTTGTCTCTCATATATATATATAAATATCCTAATTAAAATATAATAATAATTTTAATTATTATTATTTTTACAATCTTAATAATTCCTCCTATGTTCCTTCTCAATTTTCATACACCAATTACTTAATTAATTCCTATTTCAATATATTAGCCTCACTCATTTTAATGGACATTTAAGTCAAAAGTTAACTGTTGAAGTGGATTGACCAAAATGCCCTTCATCGGGTTATAGTCTATCTTTTCAAGATGTCTGATGAGTCCTTAGTAGTTGTTCACCTTAGGTTTTGATTTACTTATTTGTGCCTATTCCCTTTTCATTTCTTTGCTTTATTAATTCCCCATAATTCCTCAATAAATCCTTAATTAAGGATTCTATAGGATCCCACATGAATTTGGAGTGACAACTGAACTCACAGTTACTTCCCGTATAGGTCACCCATCGCTGAAAACTTAGGCTCATTTAACCAATTTATACTCAATTTCTTTTATTTTCCTTCAACCTTATTTGATCTTTATTAAATTAAAACATGACTCTTTACTCTAATTTAAGTGTGGTTCTAGACATTCTAGCTGTCTAAACAGACATTAGTTTCCAGAACAGTAGAATGTACGGAACTACCTAATGTAAGGGTGTTACACTTTCTTCATCAATAGTTTTCCTTCCCATTAATCCTATCTTTATATAAATATCTTTTATTTTTCTTCAAAAAGTGGTGATATAATTCAATTTTTTTATATTAACAATATTTATTTTAAACAGTCTAATTTAATTCAAATCATAAACTAAAGAAAGAAAAATTAAAAGTGTATTTTAATTATTGAATTATCTCAACCCAAAATTGAATTAGCCACTTCTAAATATATGCATGAAAATTTTATGAGGTGTTAATTGAATTATCACTTCTCTCAAATAGTAAAATTTAGTTTTTATTTGATTTTAATTTTATCGACTAAATAAATATAGCTAATAAATACCAACTAAAATAATATTTAGCTGATAACATTTCTAGCGAATTATAGAATTTTATTTGTATTACTTTTAATTTCTTGACTAATAACAAACTTAGTTGATAAATACCAACTAAATAATTATTCAGTCGGTATTATTTTTTTCGAATCATAAAATTTTATTTTTATTATCTTTAACATTATTGACTAATAATAATATTAGTTGGTAACTACTAACTAATTATCTATTTAGTCGGTAATATTTCTCTCGAATTATATAATTTTCTTTTTACTAGCTTTATTTTTACTGACTAAACATAACATTCGTTGGTATTTACCAATTAAATGACAATGTAATCTGTATTATTTCTCTCAAATTATAAAATTTTATTTTTATGAGCTTTAATTTTACCGACTAAAAATAAATTAGTTAGTAATACCAACTAAAACTCTATTTAGTCAGTAATATTTCCTTCAAATTAAAAATTTTTATTTTTATTACCTTTAATTTTACCGATTAACAATAAAATTAGTTGGTAAATACTAACTAAATCACCATTTAGTCGATAATATTTCTCTCAATTTATAGAACTTTTAACTTTATGAGCTTTAACAGTACAGACTAAAAAAACGTAGTTGGTAAATACTAACTAAAATATAAGTTAATCGATAATATTTCTTTCGAATTATTAGATTTTATTTTTTTAAGATTTAGCTTTACCAACTAACAATCAAATTAGTTCGTAAATACCAACTAAATTGTCATATAGTCGGTAATATTTTCCTCGAATTATTAAATTTCACTTTTATTACCTTTAATTTTCTGATCTAATAAGTAAATTAGTTAGTAACTACCAACTAAATCGCGTTTTAATCGTAATATTTCTCTCGAATTATGAAATTTTATTTTTATTACTTTTAATATTACCAACTAACATAAAATTAGTTGGTACATGCTAACTAATGTACAATGTAGTCGGTACTGTTTCTCTTGATTAATAAAATTTTATTTTTATTATCTTTAACGTTACTAACTAATAACAGTAATAGTTAGTAAATACCAACTAATTATCCATTTAGTCGGTAATATTTCTCTCGAATTATATAATTTTATTTTTATTAGCTTTATTTTTACCGACTAAACATAATTAATTGAATTACCACTTCTCTCAAATAGTAAAATTTAGTTTTTATTTGATTTTAATTTTATCGACTAAATAAATATAACTAATAAATACCAATTAAAATAATATTTAGCCGATAATATTTCTCGCGAATTATAGAATTTTATTTGTATTACCTTTAATTTTACCAACTAATAACAAACTTAGTTGGTAAATACCAGCTAAATAATTATTCAGTCGGTATTATTTTTCTTGAATCATAAAATTTTATTTTTATTATCTTTAACATTATTGACTAATTATAATATTAGTTGGTAACTACTAACTAATTATCTATTTAATCGGTAATATTTCTCTCGAATTATATAATTTTCTTTTTACTAGCTTTATTTTTACTGACTAAACATAACATTCATTGGTATTTACCAATTAAATGACAATGTAGTATGTATTATTTCTCTCGAATTATAAAATTTTATTTTTATGAGCTTTGATTTTACCGACTGAAAATAAATTAGTTAGTAATACCAACTAAAACTCTATTTAGTCAGTAATATTTCTCTCAAATTAAAAATTTTTATTTTTATTACCTTTAATTTTACCGACTAACAATAAAATTAGTTGGTAAATACTAACTAAATTACCATTTAGTCGATAATATTTTTCTTAATTTACAAAACTTTTAACTTTATGAGCTTTAACAGCACAAACTAAAAAAATGTAGTTACTAAATACCAACTAAAATATAAGTTAGTCGGTAATTTTCTTTCGAATTATTAGATTTTATTTTTTTAAGAATTAGCTTTACCAACTAACAATCTAATTTGTTCGTAAATACCAACTAAACTATCATATAGTCGGTAATATTTTCCTCGAATTATTAAATTTCACTTTTATTGCCTTTAATTTTACCGACTAACAAGTAAATTACTTAGTAACTACCAACTAAATCGCGTTTTAATCATAATATTTCTCTCGAATTATGAAATTTTATTTTTATTACTTTTAATATTACCGACTAACATAAAATTAGTTGGTACATGCCAGCTAATGTACAATGTAGTCAATAATGTTTCTCTTGATTAATAAAATTTTATTTTTATTATCTTTAACATTACTGACTAATAACAATATTTGTTGGTAAATACCAACTAATTATCCATTTAGTCGGTAATATTTCTCTCGAATTATATAATTTTATTTTTATTAGCTTTATTTTTATCGACTAAACATAACATTTGTTGATATTTATCAATTAAATTACAATGTAGTCGGTATTATTTCTCTCCAATTGTAAAATTTTATTTTCATGAGTTTTTTAGATTTACTGACTAAATAATATACAGTCGGTAAATACCAACTAAATACTTTTTAAGTCGGTACTATTTTTTGAGTTGTAAAACTATGTTGTTATGAGTTTTAAATTTCACCAACTAAAAAGCAAATAATCTGTAAATACCAACTAAAAATTAGATAGTCAGTAATTACCGACTATATATTTAGTTGGTAATATTTACTATTTCGTCACTTTCTTTGTCGTGCATTTTTGGCACCAATTTTACCTACTAAAAATTGTAATCGATAATATTTAGTCAATAAACAGTCGGTAATTTAATCAATGAAAAATATTTTGCATTTTTATTTTATTGGCATAGCTATTTAGTCGATAATAAGTCAGTAATTTGTAACCATATTTTTATAGTCGATAAATTTAGTCGCTGTTTTTTAAATTTCTTGTAGTGTTTTTTTTTTAAACTTATTTTGTAATTAATCAAACTCTTTAGTACTTTTATCAAATAAAATGTTAATAAACTTGTTTTACCTTTAAATATTTATACTTTTATACTCTTTTTATTTTGCAGAAAATATATTTCTATAAAATATCTTTTGTATTTTTTAACATTAGAGGCACTCAGAAAAATGTGTTAAAGGAAAATATTTTTCTAATAAAAAAATTAAGTTATTTTTTAGGAAAATAACTTTCTCTTTTTAAAAGTCAATTTTTGGACTTTAAAAATCTTATTAAAGTATGAAAACAGTTGTACATGTGTGATATAAATATATGCTATTAGTTTAGCATTACAATCAAATAACGGATTTATAAAAAAATATTTTGATGAAATACATTTTCTTAGAAAACATTTTCCATGAAAAATATTTTTTATATATAAATTATTTTTCAAAACAAATGAAGCCTAAGGTAGTGTTTGGTATAAATAAATTTCATGAAATTTTATAGAATTTATTTGCAAATCTAAAATTTTAGTGTCTGGTTTAAATGTGTAACACTATGAATTTTTAAATAATTATTTTGTGTAGTCAATTGAGTATTGTCTGGTTTGGCGGGCTCAGGAGGGGTCGTATGATGTTGTTGCTGCTATTGTGGGCCTAAGGCCCTGTGCGTTGTTTTATTGAATTTTCATGTAGGGGGTTAGGTCTAGTTACAAGGGAAACTCTGTTAAAATTTCAGCAATACCTTAGGATTTATTCTTACTTTTATAGATTAAATTAATTGATTAATTTTGTCAGTTAATTGATAGAGGTCAATGTATATGTATAGGTGAGAGGTGCCGGCCAATCTTCTTTTATCCAGTCAGACTAGCTATAGTCAGGTCATCCTCTCTGTGAGTAGATATAGATTTTATTTACGCTTTTGATATTATTATGTATTCAAGGCATGTTCATGCATCACATATAGATATATGTACATAGTTATTTACTAGGCACGCCTTGTATTGCATTTGTGTTTGATGATGTTGTTGTGATTGTTGCTTTATGGTGATCTGGAGCTGTGTGTGTGAGTTAGTGTGTATGAGTTATGTATATGGATATGGATAGGACGGGTAGATGCAGTTGGAGCTTGACTCGCTAGGACCTGATCCTTATTATGGATAAGTTGGGGTAGGCACAGCTTTGAATTGATCTCGCTAGCCTCCACATTTGGTTATTAAGAGAAAGTCTGGCTTTGAGTTGATCTCGCTGGCAGAGGTTGGAACTAAAAGAGCTGTGTAGGGGATCAGCTCCCATATATATATGTGTGAGTATGGATGTGACACACGGGTGGGTGAGTGCTTCAGATTGCCTTTCAGGTGATTATGATTTGATTTGTTTGAAATATATGAAGATGATGCATTTCACTCTTAGGATGCACTAGACATAGATAGTTATAGAAATTGTAAGTAAAATCAATATCTTACTTTATGAGTCAAACACTTACTCCTGTTCACCCATTTTTTTCAGGTTACAGGAGAGCTTATTTCTTGTGTCTAACCTACTTCCTACCTCACAGGTCTACTAGCAGTTATTTTCATATTTTGTATTGTTAAATTTAAATTCTAGACCTCCACATGTGTAGAATTATTTTACTTAGCTTGGGATTGTAAGGTTAATTATTTTAGAATTGTAAACTTATTAATATATGTATGTGGAATGAATGGATGGATGATCATTTTGGATGAGGGAGTTGGACTCCCATTTGATCTTATATTGAGTTGTTGATGATTGTGAGGGAAAGTTGAGCTCCCCATATATATGTATATTGTGATCACATGTTGGGTGAGCTAAAACTTCCCGTTGGATGGTCTAGCTTATGGTCAAACTCTGTCTGGTTGATTTCTTAGAAATGGGCTCAAAATATGGGCCTTATGGATGGGTTAGAGATTAGTTGGGCTTACTATGGGCTTCGGGGGCCTTATGTTGACCCAAGTCCTAGTGTCGATCTGGCCCATAATTTGAGTCATGACAATAATGGTATCAGAGCTTGGTTACAAATTCATGGGAAGTGCATGTCTAGAGATTTAAAAAGGGGTCTTGTTAGGAGGTCACATGCGGAGTATAGGTTCCTATTTCGTCTTTTTCTGTAATTCCTTGTTTCTAGCTTTTGTGTTATACCTCGAGTAATATAAGAGTGCTACAGTTAGTGTCTTGATTTTCGTGGAGTATATAGAGATGTGAAATAGAGTTAATAGACGTGTTGAGATCTACCATGGGAATATGTACTCTAAAGAATGTTGTGTTTTTGTCAGTATGGTGCAAACAATGTACTTATCCAGTGCAAGGCACGGGGACATAAATGTGACTTTTGGTAGTATAGCTGCCCTAGATGGGAGTGAGGGTGTCACTGCTAGCAGTTGTTAGTGGATAGCCCAATCAGAGAAAGTTATACTATCAGTTAATCCGAGAGAGATAAAAGATTGGGAAACTAGTTTTTTGGGACAGTTAATCAGTTAGTAAGAATAGTATACTTCTTGTGTGTCAGCAAGGTGCAAAGTACAACTTTGCTGCCTAAAGGAGATCGAAGGCTAGGAATAATGTTCATAGCCTATGAGATGATGTTATAGGGAATTTTAGAGTATGATAAGAGAGTAGATATCCTTATACAGTTGTGGCAATATAGTAGATGTAGTAACTCTCTTAACGTTAGATGTATTGCAAAGTATGCTAATGTCCTTCAAGTGAGATAGTGGATTACTATTGGTGTTGATGACTAAATGATTGGCATCCCAGTTAGGACAATAAGCTGTGGTACAGAGTTGTTGACTCAAGTACCGTAGAGAGGGTACAAGTTCCATTGCAGTAATTATAAGTGATCGGATCATGATGGATTAAAGGTCTTTGAATTGAATAACGAGTTTAGGTACCCAATATTTTATGTTTGGCTAATTGAGTGGGTATGGGAAAATAGAATCTCTGTACATATCCTCCATGAGGTAGTAGGGGGTAATATGTGGTCTAAAGAACATAAACAGAGA